>NW_028277233.1:1200000-1500000 GCF_059751315.1 Micrasema longulum
AATCAGTCATGGAAATATCAGCGTAATCTAGAATGGGTAGTAGTAATGGTTGTACCAGAGTGCAATTAAAATAAATGGGTAAGAAATTTTGCAAGTGAGTGTAGACTGAAAAATAATTTTGCGGCTTAATTCATTAGTATGAGCTCGCCAGCATAGATGTTCATCCAGTACTGCTAGATTACTATGGATTTCCTGTATTGAATATTGGTACGATTGACATTAAGAAGATTAAGTGAAGATACGTCTAACTTATTGAGCAATCTTTGACTACCCGCAAATATAATTTGTGTTTTAGATGGGTTCATAAGTAAACCATACTCTTTTGTCCATGTTGACATGCAATTTAGTGTATTAGACATTGATTCCATTGCTTTGTTGGTGCTTTCAGGTCTAAAATGAAGATATGGTTCTAAATCATCTGCATAGAGATTTGATAGAGATGATAAAATGTGATTTGGTATAATATTAATTTGGTTTTCATTTTTTTTAAATTCCGACGAAGTAAGATGTTTTTTTGGAAAGAAAAGTAGCTTGCAACACTTGTAAACTCTTCGGCTATCCTTCTTCAAAAAATTACGTCAATCGGTTGGTTCCTCCGTTGCAAAATAAAAGAAGAATTCATTTTTCCACTGAGAATTTTCCCGAGGGTTCGATATTTTTTGTTGGAAAAAAAAGTAACCTACTTAACTTTCCAGCTCTCCAGCTATATGTATGAAACAAATCATGTCAATCAGTGGCTCCGTTGCAACGTGGAGGAAATACAAACAAACAAACAAGCACACTTTGTAATATTAGTTTGGGTGGATATCACTTTTCTTCGAATTTCAAGCTGCGTCGTATGAGCTGACATCCATGGATATTAAACATTAATTTTGGCGTTTACATAAAAAAAAAATAACGGATTTATACCATAAAAAATAAGACTTATTTAAACAAATTTTATTGACGTTTTGGTTAATATTAAAACTTGTTTTGGCATAAAGTATTCTGTAGAACCATTGACATATAAATACACACATACATTGCCCCACCTACTTACCCTAATCTATTTTAAAGGTCTTATGGTCTCTTTTCAGATCCACACATTGCAAATACATTTTTTTAGCTGTAACGAACGGTTAAATTTATTTTTTTTCAATAAAATCTTTGTTTACAAAAGATTCGCGTATAGTAATTGTTTGAATTTACATTTGCTGCTTTCAATGCCCCCGATCACCGTCAAAGCAACTTAAGTACATTTGTATAGTCAGTTTGTCTGTCACCATCAATAATTTTTTTCCGATTCTCACGGCGATGGGGTATGTTAGTTCATTAGCTTGATAGTAAACGGGAAGAATTAAGTCCGTTCGGGAGAACCAGAACCGTTATCATTACCACAGACATACCCTAAGCCCTCAAAAATGATGACCTTAACTCATGTCCAAACGCTCAGTCATGCCCAACGCCTATTTAGTCGTTCTTCGACCGTCAGCTAGGCACGAAGTTCAGAATCAAAATCAAAATGCCTTATTGTGTCATGAAAAACTTTTTGGAACAACATTGTAAAGAGGATTGCGCTATTTTCCAAATATAAATATTAGTTCATGAGTGATTGACAAAGCTTAAAACAAATAATATTAAAAAATAAATATGATTTTTTGTAAACGTCTAACTACGCCTAGCGGCGCAATTGCGAAGCTTTTCTTAGTAACAGGAATGCACTGATAGGAATACGTTTTTAAAATATAATAAACGTGAATTAATATTATTTTTGCATTCCATAAAATCCAGAATAAATAAATTTAAGGAAAGAATCTGATTGCAATCCACTAAATCGAATGTTGATTGTTAACGTTAAAATATAAACATTTTTCTTAACCAAAAATGAGTATCCCTTAATTTTTGGTAGCATATGCATGATCGTTGAATGAGTCCCTGGTATTAACAAACAAACTTAGTAACCATGGGTACGTTTTCGAGTGACTATTTAAAAAAAATATTTTACTCAATAGGGCCCGGCTATGTATTAATATGTCAATGTGTATAGCTAATAGTTTTACATAACTCTAAACTTGTCTCACTTACATTGTTTAAAAATTAAATTATATTCTTACAATTCGAATAAATTTCGATAGCTTCTTTTACTTATCAAGCTGGTGGACTCTGAAGTCTCGCTAAAATTAAGGCTGGAAGAACAACATTCGCCCCGTTTTTAAGTGGTCCTACTGATAGAATCGACATGAAAATAAGTGAGCTAGTAAATTGCCGGATTTAGTGCGAACGGCACATGGCGTAATGACCCAGAAAAACTCACTGCAAGTTTTAAGAAGTTAACAATTAAGTACCGCATTTAACGCCACATCATTCTATATTTACATTTTTTAATGTCAAATGGCTCAAAGATAATACTGATAATAAATGAAATTTTCTGACATTGAGATAGAACTCTATTGATGACTATATTTCTAGATATACTAACAGAAGAATGAATCTAGAAATATTGTGAGTGGGTGGAAATGAAATATTCCTCTTAATTTGTTATTTCGTGAAAAACGTTCGAGTTGTCATTCTAACGAAAAAATACAAATGGCTAAACACCCAGCGCCATCTTTCAACACGTATAAAAAATGACGTCTTCACTTGTGGCCTTGTTTTGACGTTCGTTTAATAAAACTTTCATGCTTTTTATCTTTCCCCGCCATTTTGGCAATACTTTTTCTTACCAGTTTTCACCTATTTTTCCTTTTTTGTACATATATATATTATGTATTAATGAAGTTTCCAGGGCCTCGATTACAAAAGGAAGTCAAAAGAGTTGTCACCAATAAAAGTAAAATCGAATTTTCGGGAAAACTGACAGAGAAGACCCTTTGACGTCACACGTGGAGTTATTTCAGAAATAGATTTTTTTTTAAATCATACCGCTGATAATACGATGCATAAAAAAATATCAAAAAATTACTTAGTTGAATAGTCTATTGACAAATGTTTTTTTAAATAACACTGAACTTTATGATAATAAGTTTATTTTTTAATTGTGGTTTGATTGTAATGCGAAATTTTTATTTGGTTTTGTAAATATAGTTTGTCGTTAAAGAAAATGAAAACTACTTTGGTTTTAACCACTTAATTTATATTTTTTTCTACCGACCGGTTTCAATGCAAAACATATTAGTTTATTATACCTTGATAAAGAAGTTAGTGTAGCTGGTCGGTAGAAAAAAAGTGTTTAAAAACAAAGTGGTAATTTATTATTATTGTTATTTATTTATTTTACAGAAACAAACAGTCAACAATTATAAAATAACATAAAAAAGATACGGTTTAAAGACAGGCTAGCAAAGTTTCCAAAGCAAAAATCATACAAATTAAATATATAATTATTATCATACATATTACATAGTATAATGAATAACCACAAATATGGTGCTTCAAATACATAAAAAAAACTGTAAATCGTTTTGAAAAAACCACAATTTGAGCCACTTTTTCTAATAAAAAAAGTTTTTTTTTAAAAATACAAAAGTATTTAAGCTATAAATAACAAACTATATTTTTCGGATCATAAGACGCATTTTTTACGCTGAAAATTTAACCAAAAATCGGGGTGCGTCTTCTAGCCCGATGCGTTTTATCGTCCAAACTATGTTTTTCTTCTTAAAATTAAAAGATAAATTAGGAGGTGGGACTTATGGTCTTACCCTCCGCAAAATACGGTAATCCAAAAAGAAAAAGTTCAAAATCACAACTAAATCTATGTCCAGGGATCAAAGGGGTTAAAAAAAGTGTAGCACCTTTGTTTTGACTATTTGTTGTATTTGTTTTACGTTGTTTTAGTTCTCCTGTAAAACGATTTTTTCCCCGCTACAGAAATAAAATTTACTATCGTTTTAAAACTTAAGACTTGCTATTTAAAATTTAATTTTGAAAAATATTATTTTACTGTTATTGAGTTATTTTATGATTACAGTAAACAGAGGCGAACCGTGTAAAGAAGCGATTATGCACAGCATACCATTATTTTTGACTAACCGTTATAATGTTTTATTGTAACTTTATTTATAGAAAAACAAATAAATAATTTCCATTTATTTTAAATCATTTCCACCGTTTGTATTTTTATTCCAATTTAAATATAAATTTTAATAAAGCGCGCGCAGCGCTTGCGGCGAGCCAAGAAACTAGCCGATTATTCCAGCTTATTTTTTCATACAAATAAATATACTATATTTTGAATGTCTTAACCCCAGTGCGGGTTTTTTCTCCTAGATTAAACTTGCAGATTACACAAATTATTTGAAGATTCTTGATTAGGAAAACATTATTTCAAACATTGTTTCTTAAGGACAATTTTTCTTTGAGATGGTACTTTTGACATAAGACCATAATTACTTTCATGCGTCACATTGCAGGACATATAGCGCTCCACGCGGCCGTTTTTAGCACTATTAATTACTAGAACAATGCGGCCAGTTAACATATCAATTGAATACCTAATATCGTCTGAATTCATAGTGGTATTTTTTTTTATTTTTTTTATGAATTTTATATTAAAGTAATGGATAATATATCTATATAATATAATATATCAAGAAGTTACATCGTTTGAGTTGATTTCATGAATGAGAGTTGTTGTATCACACAGAACCACAAAAAAATATAAATTTATAGTATATGTTACTTACATTTTATTATGTACCTCCTATGTAGGTATAAATATATGATATTTTTTATAGCTTACCTGTAAATGAAATCACCATTCGCACTGACAGTAAATTAACCATTTGTACAGTACGCTTTATTATTTAAAACCCTCTTATCGTAATATCTTATCGGCATTATGAATTTACGCTTTTAGACCGGTAGGTATTATAATGGGAGATAAAACATTTTTCTATATAGTGGTCTATAAATGTTAGTCGATAGTAAGATAGTCGATAGATCTCGAATTTCGTATATAAAATTGTCCCGTTTGTATAAGATTTCAGTTGTCATTAATAACTATAGTCCTTAAAATGTAACATGATTAGAATGACAGTTGTCAGAAAAAGTGACGACATAACTTTGTAGTAACGTCAAAGGAGTTATTTATATTGACACACGAAAAATCATTTGTATCTGGCGTGTTATTTAAAAGAAAAATTACAATGCTTGAAAAAATCAACATCAATATATAAAATCTGCTTTAAAACTAAAAAAAACTAAAATAAACCTAATTATTAACGAAGTTCTTACAAGGTTATATCATTTTGCAAAAACGTTAGAGATGGGACAAATTGATCAATGTAAATTGATCGAATAAAAAAATTATTCGTTTGATGTTGTTCATGAAAAAAGTGTAAATGTCTCATTTTTTGGTGAACAATTATGTTAAATACACTATAATAGGCGTGTTTTTTTGTTTTTTATATCAATTGTCGAAAACAGAGTTTCATGATTGCATGAAACAACTGATAAAATCGATTTGATCAGTAATCAGTAATTTCCCATCAGTAATGAAATTAGTTTGACATCTGTCATTGTAATCAAGCTATATTTTAAGGATTATAGTAGATACTAACCTTGTAAGAGATAAATGTTAACTCTTGTGTGACTGTGATATCACACTAGTCTACATACAATACAAAACTTGATATATGAGGGTATTAGAAACAAACTTAGAAATCCGCATTGAAGGAATATAGAACTCTTAACAAGAAAGATGGAGACGCTGTTCTGCGGCCGGTGTTTGTGAGAAAACAGATTCAGTCGGTTATTGACAGTGACGGGGGATGCACGCACGCACGTAAGATGACCGGCGTATTTATGATTTTTAATTTGTGTTGTTTAGAAGATTTGAATGATATGTTTATTTTTATAATTTGTGGAAAAGGAATTATTTAACAATATGTCTCCTAATTTTTTTTTTCTAATGGTTGAACATTAGAATATTCCGTTTTTTGCTTGTGGTAACACGATATTATATCACCGTGCGCAAAGGAATTATTAACCACAATCTTTTGAGAGCTAATAATTATATGAATATTTAAAATGTCTCAAGGAAAATAAGAATTGACTGTTCTGAACCATATCGGTTATTATGTCACTTGCCGTTTTATTGTTAAGTGTGTCTAACAAAAATCTAATTAATAATATGTAATTTGTTATAAAAATTAATTGTGTGTTAACATAATTTGTGTCTTCTTTCTTTATCAATGAAGAGAACAAGAGGATACAATAAAAAAACAACAAATTGGTAAATAATGCTTTCTTTTCAAAAAATTAATCAATAATTTACAGCATCTTCTCCGTACACTGCGAAAATATCGCGAGCAGCTTTGGCAGCTTTATTTCCTCGATTGAACGCAAACAGAAGGAAGTATCGAAAATGTTCTGTTCGTCAACTAGAAATTCTATTTTCAAGGCTTGTAATCAAATAAAAAAATATGCGTAACGTAAAAGCAAACACAATATATTTTAGAGCGGATATTTTTCTTATGAATAACGTTCAACATTTACCATTTTAGTTTGTTTTATGTATTATTTTTTAATTTAAAAAAAAACAGACATAACTTATCATAACATCTAATATTATAAAAGCCGTATTTATCTCCATTTCTTAGTTTGCACGATTAAACATGTTTTATTATTTAAAAAAAAACAGTTGTAAGTATTTGAACTCCGGTAGTTTCTTTTTCCCAGATAACTACAAAAATTGTATGTTTACTTTTTAAAGTAAAAATACTCTGCGTGATAAATTACTCTGAAAACTTAACTGGATCATCTCCAAATTTATGGGAGTTAGAGCGAATAAACGTAAATTTGTCTAATTTATTTTATACAATTTAGTCGCGAGGTAAAAATAATCACACCAACTCTTTTTAATGTTATACACACCATTTTTTCAACGTGTAGAAGAAGCCATTAATGAAAGTCAGTCTTATGACACTATTAGTCCAGAACTAAAAATTATTCTATGTTTTTTCAATGGTTGGAAACAATTAAAAATACTCAACTAGAGGAAACGTGCCATTTAAATATTGGCCCATTTTTTGTGAGATCGCCAATTAAAATGGTAGAAAACATAATTAAGGACATTTGAAAAAACCGTTATAATGTTATGTTGACAATTTAATTACATCTGTTTCGTTTACCTTATATCTACAAAAAAAAGACAAAGACATACACTGTTATAATATAAGTATATTATCGTATATTATCAGTAGTCTCAAAAATATCCTGGTTCCGTAACCTCAAAGTATCTAAATTAAGTGTGTCCCTTATATGTAGATTGAGAATTGGCCATACGGTGTTGGCATCACACCTCAAAATAATTCAAGTAGTGACCTCTGCTTTATGTGAATGTGAAGAGGAAGACAAGACCGCAGAGCACGTTCTATTTAACTGCAGATTGATACCTAATGACGATTTTTTGCTAGACATTTTCTCACTGGGTCTATCTTTTCCACTTAATATTCAACATCTTCTTATGGTCAAAAGTGTGATGGTCAAACATTTGAAGAAATACAAAAAAAATATCTATGACACGAAGTATGTATTCTGACAAACTAAATAATTTACCAAATTAAAATTATGTGAATTAAAATTAAATAAATTACTTTTCATTTTAGAAAAAATGAATATTTGCGTTCTTATGATTTACCCAAATATTTAATTTTGATGGCCATTTTCAACAAGTTGTAACTAACTCACTATTAGAAAATGGAATCAAGTTGGGGCAGAGTAGGATTCGAACAACAGACCTTTGGTCCGTGAGTCCAAGACACTAGCCACAGGACCACAACCCGATATTATTTTATTGTTCAGCCCTGTTCTGCAGGTCGTTTACATGTGATCTGCTCGAGATATGTTGTCAAATCTTTCGTTAATTTGCAACAATTTTGCTACCTTGCAACAAAAACATTGGTAAATTAAGGCATGTATCACTCAAATTTGGGTGCTTTGCCGAGAAAAGAAAAAAAACATAATTGTAAATATTTCAAGTTACAAATGATTGAAAATGTTGGTACACCTTCAACGTAATGAAACTTAAATTTTTACAGCCGTTCAGATGCACAATAAGTTTTTCTGGGTTATTATGACGTGTATCGAAAGAACTATATAGCTAAGTCTCGGATCTCATTACAGCGTCCATCATCAGAGTTGAAGGTATTTGTGTAGATAGATGTGTAAGCTTAACTACTAAGGATTTGTACCGTGTCGCAGTCATTTCTGTCTACAGCTTGTCAGTTTGAAATCTGTGGCGTTTCACTGGCTACGCTTTTATGTGCTTTCTTTATTACTGAGTACCAGGATGATTTTAACTCTTAAAAGACTGTGGTAAATAATAAACGTCTCTGTCTTCCTTTTTATGCGTTCTATATTCGTGCTCTCTCTTATACAAATGTGTTGCTGAATTAGCGGACATTCATTCTTAGCGAAGCAAGGATATTATTTTTTGTATTGACATCCAGCACAGTTATACAAATTTTACTTGCCAAATCCAGTGTAAAAATGTCCATTTAAAGATTACAAAAAACACGAGTTCATCATTTTAAAAAATAAGATATATAAAATCTTGTACCGTATGTCGACTTGTGTGACATCACAGCCACACAAGAGTTAAATGCATCTTTACACTATTTCTATCATAATTATCAAAAAAAAAAAAAAAACTAATCCGGTCGAAAATTTACAAAAACTCATTAAAAAAATCATAAGTCAAAAACTACGCGAAATCGCGGAACACACATGGGGGTGATTCGGAAACCCCTCAACATGAGGCATCTACATTTTCCTTTTAGACGTCACGTCTCCGGCCACTCTATATATATTTATGTGAAATACAAGTACAATTATTACTAGTTTAAGGATGAATGTTTTAATTAATTAAGGAGTTTTTTTAAGTTTAATTATAGTTATGTGAAAACATCTGTCTTACGAAAAACAATAATTTTTAAGAGTTTAACCTTTGTAGAATTCAAAGGGGATGTATTTTTAAATGTGATGAATAGTATAACTCAAAACTTCAAATTTTTCAACTGAGCCATCGACATTGTGTGAGAATCATCATTCGGAAAAATATATTGCATTTCTGTTGCGTGTCGTTATGATGACTTGTACATTTTTTAAGACTATGTGTTGCACAGACAGATTAATGAAAAAAAACACCTGTCTAGCGTTAGTAGGATTAAGTATCGCTTTGCTGCGAATGAAACCATGAACACGACGTTAAGTGCAGCTTAAAGATATAAAACAATGACTAAAACTGAGCACCGATACCATGAAATGCTGCGTTATACAATTAAACTAGTTTTAATATGATATTATTTAATTATTAATATTTATAGCATTAACTTTGTGGTCTGCTAAATTTTAATTTATTAATTTTAATCTACTAAATTTTTAAATTTTACTAAATGTTATGAAATATTTGTATGTAAAAACCTACTGATTTTTCTACGTCTACTGGTTTCGAGGCGTACCCGTCTCTTTGTCGGGACACCAATTAAACCAACATGCAAAACCCACCATGTACCTTTATTATAATTGTTGCACAAAAATGAAACATGAACATGATATGCATTTTGATAAGCATATGCACTATTAGGACAAACATGCACACGTTGGTTTATTTGAAATCCTGACGAAGAGACCTTCATGTAACAAAAAATAATCGAGGTACGCTGCAATTGGTGGACCAATGCAGTGCCCTATGCACCACAAGGTGTGGAAAGGGAACGATGGTGACGGTGATAATGAAACATAGTACTACATAAATAAAAGTTTTATAATTGCGTTATTTTCCTTATGGTTTCCTCAATCTTTAATGAATGCGATTGATTCGTGATAGCATTGAGAAAAATATAAGCAAAATTCAAAGTATTATTTTATTTACTCTGATATTGTTTTTGTTTTTTATCATTGTTATCTTCGGTGAAAGAAAGTTAAAGTCTACCTAATATAATTTAAAGACTAATATATTAATATTCGATAAAATCTTGCATAAAATAAAAGCAAGGTACAAATAAGTTGCAACTATGAAAAAAAATTACCTGCGATACCGGTCTACATTTTTTTTCTCCTATTTTCACCGGTCCACGGGCTTAAAATGTTGGGATTCACTAGTCTAGATTATGTGTGTTTTTAAGTATTCTGTTTTATTACCATTGTAATATTTGTGTACTTTTTTTGTTTACAGCCCCTTAAAAATGAATAAGATGGTTCAGTTTGCTTTCTACATATTTTTGGTACATCAAGGTTTTTTCTTTTTGCGTAATATAATTTCTTATTTTGTAGAACATGCAGTTGAGTTTCGTTATTCGGTTTATTCAATTAAATGAATTTCCTCATTTATTCATATGATAAATTAGTAATTAGTGAGTGAATGAAAAATGCGTCTACGAAACGTCTACAACATGAAAAAAATACTTTCATAAATACTTTTACACTAAGAAATATTAAATTACATAATTGGTTCAAAATTTGTTTTATTGAATTACCTAGTGCTGATTTTTTCCGTTAATTCCTGATTCACATCAGCAATAAAAGTTTCCTGTACAGAAGTTAAATTTTGGATGGTGGAATTCAAAGGAAAGTGACTGTGGTACTTGAAGTCAACCCCGTAAGCAAGAACCACTCCAATTGTCACTGGCATTGCTGAAGAGGATATTATGGAGATAGGGGTTGGTAGGAACCGTTGGCTGGCAGAACCCACCCCTACAATCTGTCAATACCACTCAAGATATCCCGTGGATCATCTTATCAAGGGTAGTGATTGTGAATGTCCTTATTCAAGTAAGTTAAGGAATTACCTATATTTTGACCCCATTATTAAAAACGTCTATGACAGGCTAATTCTAAACAAGTTCATAAATGAAAATATGTACAAACAGAAAAAAATATTTAAGCAATTACAAAACGTCATCATCATCATCGTTTCCCTATCCTTACTAAGAGACGCATAGGTTACTGCATTGGTAGTTGAATTGCAGAGTTTCTGGATCAATTATATATTTTTTTAAATTTTTTACCAAGTTAACATAAGACAAAAGTCCGATAGAGTTGAAATATTTTATTTTTTTAAATATTTTATTTGGAATGTTGTGGATTAAAATTATATAACTGATTTTATAACGTGTTACAGTCTGTTCGCAACACCAAAGTACTAAGTATAAATAGTTGTAATAAACGAATATTAATCGTCTTAGGTGATGTAGTTAGTTCTGTTTATATTTCCCAAAATAAACATAAAGTGCCCCATAATTCAGGACGCACTTCCTTCCTTTCCTAACCCTTGGGAATTCACTAAGAAAATCCCGAACCAACATCCCGGTAACGCGTACCGCAACCAGTTTTCAATAAAATACTTCGGAACTTCCCACTCACAAAAATGTCAACTAAATAAATTTTAAAAATAAACTTTTTTTCAACAATTACCAGAAAACAATATATGTTTTAAATAATATATCACCGCCCTTGTCTGACGAAACGCGTATTGCTTTTGATATTTCAGCGTGTCCGGGTAAATGAAAATACAGACACTCGTGCTAAATCGGAACAAAACCCTAAATGAGGGTTTGCGACTCCATGCAAAAATTACACCTCTGAGGTAAAAATTCTGAAAAATGAAATTGGGTGGATGTCAGTCTGTTTAGTGTTTAAGTAGTTTACGTGCTTGTCGATTGTAAAATTTTGCATAGTTCCTGGACAGAATCTCAAGCTGAGACTGATCGCCTATCTTGTCATTATGTGATCGAAATATTTGGTAATTAGAATACTTATGCAGTTCTTTATGCAAGAATAAGTGCAGATAGGGAAATGAGTAAGTAAACAAAAATACCGTGCAAATTAATTTTTGAATATCACTAAGAAAATTAATATAAATAACTGTGTTGACTGCAACTAAAATGTAATTGATGTAATAACTTATATTTACATTTAAGTTATTAATTTTAAAAAATACTTGGTACACTTCCACTTATTTATTTTGACCGATTAGCGCTTTCACCCTCTAATGGGCATCTTAAGACTGGTGAATATTATACAGTGTAAGGATAATTTATATAAAAGTAAACATTATCTTAAGTGTAGGTGCATTTAAAAATAAGTTGAAAAAGATACAATTTAAATGAAATAAAATTTAATTCATTAATTAACTCTTTAAAAGGTGATTTACATATTAGTTCCAGAATACCAACAAAAAAACACATGCATCTTAATTTTAAAATAAATTAATGGAGTTTAAAAATAATTTTAATTCACAATAATAAACAACAAAGCAAGGTAAAATTATAAAAAGCATCATGATACATTATTGTCGACCTTCAAAAGGAAAATCTTTTAGTTATATCAACAGGAAATCAAGCATAAATATTTGCAACAATCTATCAATTATTTAACATCCTGTTTCAAGAAAATGTTTTCCTCTCTATTGCGTTTAAAATACATATTTTATTATTATTTTTACTGATATATTTACACAATATGTATAAATTGAAAATGTTGTATTATAGGTACCTATTTTGTTATTTTACTTTTTATTTTAAAAAAAGGTACATACATATTATGAAGCTGTTTTTAAAAACACTGTTATATTATAAGACGTCAATCCCTTTTATGTACACAACAATCTGTTTTTTTGATTTTACGTAAAAGGAAAAAAAAAAATAATATAAAGGAATTGTGTTTCGTTTTAATATGATGTTATTTTTTTCGAATAAACTAACGAAATAAATGTAAGCTATGTAACGAAAGAAAATAATGTTAGAAAAGTGCATTTATGCCGTGTATGACAATAAATAAAAATATATTATAAAAGGCAATATTTTATTCATTATGCTATACTACTTATATAACCTTGAAGGCTTAAACACATATTATTTAATTTGATTGCTAGCCGTCAAAATGGAATGTCAAGTAGACGAAAGTGACTATTTCGACAACTCCTTAGGTTCAATCAAGGAAACAAAGCTGCCAAAGCTGCCCGCGATATTTGCGCAGTGTACGGTGAAGATGCTATGAATCATTGATTAATTTGTCGCAACTTTTTTTTGTTGTGTCATCTTGTTCTCTACATTTGTAAAAAAACGGACAAAACTTATGTGAACACTCAATATATAACCACCTACCGACTTCTCTATGTCTACCGATTTCGAAACGTACCCATATCTTCGTTGTTGGTAACAGGTTAAATACAAAGTTAATGCTAAAAATATTGTGTAAAAATATAGTTTTATTTAATAAAAATAACACACTACTTGGATAACGTTATCATATGCAATATTTTCATACTTCTTTATACTACCTTTTTACGCAGGTTCTTAGAATTAATTTGCCATTTGCCCTAAAAAGATGGGCTGAAGATTGACCTAACACCATAATTTGTTAAGGTACAAATCCACCGGAAATAGCGGTCAAGGCGGTGCTGACGTCACTTCCGGTCCCGTAAGATTCGGCCAGAAAAGCCTCCCCATTCTATTAGCTATTTACAAGAGCTTCCGTGCGTGCCGGGGATTATTATCAATATTATTAGTATTTTTGAAAAATATTTAGATACTATTTATATAATATATGTATTTGAATAAGAAAAATAAATTCTGCCTTTACCTAAATATTTCAATTTTCAAATAATTTCCTAAAAGTCGTAAATAACTTGTGCTAGAAAAGTGGAAATCGAGTTACGTTAAATTATGATTTAAACCTCGGACCCTTGATAAATCAACACTACCACGGCTCAAAATAATATACACAACACAACACGGTGCAAAATATTATACACAACACAACACGGACCACGTCAATTGTAACTTACATTACAAAACCATGACCCAAATTCAGATGAATAATTTTGTAATATAATGGTTATTGGATTTAGGTAGAGAAAAATCGGAAAACTTACTAAAAACATTCTAAAATAATAAATGGTATATTTATTGTATAACTTTATAATAAATTAACTAGTAGGTAATAATGTTATTGTTTGTTTTTGCATAAAAATGTCTGCTTTAAACCAGGTTGTACCTAGTTAGGCAGGGTAGACATAATCCAGAGAAATCTATTACCTAAGTATGTAAATAGTAGATAAAGAATTTGTAATTTTCGTTAATAAACCGTTATTATTATTATTGTTATCATAATAAAAAAACTAGGTTTGTAAAGGAGCTATAATTTTACACAGCCAAACGAATGACAACTCGACGCGAAACTGGTTGCGGGGGTGCAATTACGAATCTTTTCGTGGGGGTAGAGAAGAAATAAATTTTGGGGTTTTGTTTTTCGCATGCGAATAAGCTTTGCTTCATATATGATGACACTGATGATTAAACGTCAAATGACGGATAAAACTGTTTAAGAAACGGAAAAAAACGTTTTGGTCAGGAAAAGTAGCGTGTATGGTTAGCCTCAAGAGAGAAGACTACACTCACGGAGAAATGGAGTTTACATAAACGTAGAAAATATATTGACTCTATATTTATGTTTAATTTACCGAATGGCCTTATTGATGTACCATCGTTACTGGAACAAGTGACAGTCAATGTTCCAATCCGCCGGTTGCTATTTAGTAATGTGCTGTTCCTTGATCAATACAGCACAAACTATGGCTTGCATGCACCAATGTCCCGATTGTGCCGCATTGTAAACTTAAAGTCTAGACTTTTTTGGAGTAAATTTTCTAGATTTAAACAATAACTAAGTTAGACCAGATCTTGTCTTAAGGTAATAATAATTTTTTTTTTTTTTCCTGGGCTTAATTTTCAATTGTATTTTTTTTCAATTGTACCTGTATATAGTATAAAGAAATGTTTTTCCAATTATTAAATGGGTTTAATACGTCCGTAAATGAATAAATAAATACATTAATTTAACCTGATTATGATGATGGGTTTGGTCGCAATCTGAATAAAAATCACCATGTTTGATTTCACATATAATTTATCGTTTAATCATCAGTGTGGCCATATACGAAGCTAAGCGTAATCGCGTGCAAAAAACAGAAATCTCATAGTTAATCACTCTTTATGGAATAGAGAAGATTCAAAAGAGCATCCCAGGAGTCATTTTTGGAAGTAATTACTTTAAAATGGCCGAAACTACTACAAAATGTCTAAATATTTACCGACAGTGATTATTAGCATTTTCATTGCATTCTCATATAAGAAATACAGGGTGTTCTTTAAATCCTGTCACATCCGAAACCACGATGATCAGTATAGGCAAGATGACATATTAGCATATTTAGAACGACGAAAATTTTTTTAAATAAAATATTTAAAAAAAAACAAATGGTTGCTTTCTTCTGCAGGGGAGAAGCGAAGGGGGCGCAGCCGTGCGGTTGACGGTATATCAGACTCCCTCTCTCCCCTCCTCGTTTCTCCCTTGCAGAAGTAAGCAACCATTTGGTTTTTTTCTAAATTTTACTTTTTAAGATTTTAGTCGTGCTAAAAATTTATTTAAATGTGGCAATATGTCTTCTTGCTCACACTGATCATCGTGGTTTCGGATTTGACAGAGTTTAAAGAACATCCTGTATATGAGTGATTTTACACCTGGACAATTTATACCATCAGAGAGCAAAGGGTAAAATGACCAGATTTCCATATTTTTTTCGAAGGGTTAGTCTCAAATCTGAGTTTAAATATATGTAAGTACTTTAAGAAAATTCCAGAACTTGGAACTCTATTTAGGAAATGTTTAGTAGCTTTATAATGTAAAATATTCTTACAGTAATCGCATATCGTATTTCCAATCACGTAGTGTTCATTTTTCACACCATAGTATCAGCTGTTACCGCCGACGTTCCTAGCGAATTAAAACGTGCACTGAAAACTAAAATCGAAAGAGATAAAATAAAGGCCCCACATAAAAAGGCAAATGGATACTTACAAAACTTTATCCATGCTGGAATCAATAAATTTACCGTTTTGAACATCCGGATAAAGCTGGTAGCAAAAATCTGAGTAAGTTTTTTTATCGTTTCATATTAGGTAGACAGTTTACCGAAAATAATCATTATGTTTTTATCGACGAATTTATGAGTAAAATAATATCAAATTTCATATTTCAATTACTTTTATCAGCATGCTTTAATAATTTTAATATGTCAATAATATTTTTTGCGTCATCTAAAGTAGAATTTTCTCTCTAAAAAAAAAGTTTAATCTGAAAAAAGTTTAAAATCGGAAATTTTCCCAAAAGCTGTTTCGCCATTTCGACGTCTCTCTTACAGAAAAAAAGAAATATTTATGTTCACAAATAAATAAATAAATGGGCTATTTGTTTTAATTGAGTGCTGCATAAAAACAATTCCGATGACTTCTTTAAACTCTCATCATTTCCTCTCCTTTTATTTATATTTTATACTATAAAAAATAATGACGAGGGAAACATAAATTCCCAAATCGAAAAAAACAGCGACCGGTTTCATCACATTCACAGCGTCTTTGAGACTGGTATCTTTTTTATAAAATAATTATGTCATATACATATGTAGTTATAAACATAAAATAATGATGAATGATAATACAAAATCTGTCAGAATAAATCATTTAAAATAGGGAAACATCACGTTTTTTTTACATTTTTAAAGTAATAAAGGCCTATGAAATACTGTCCTGTAAAAAATAAAAATATTAGTAACATAAAAAATATTTTTGAATTCCCGCAAAAACGGTAATTCCATTGGCCACGCCCCTAATACGTCACGATTCATGCTTATTTGTCGCGTATCTTGATGTCACAACACGTCGCGTTTCTCTCGCAACGTATTTTTATTAAATTTATTTTTTATATTTTTGTACAAAAACATTTTTCCACAATATTCATATTGAATTTGAATAAACAATTAATTATTTGTAATCCATTTCATATATTTTTATCGGGTTTCGTAGTATGAGATATTTCCCCATTATAAAAATGTAATTAAATTGAATTATTTTTGTCTTAAGAATTTTTTTACAGTGTTACTGGGTAAATACGAGAGCTTATAAACAAATTTACTGTTATTTTAATTAATTGTAATACGTATATTGTTGTGGCTTTTCTTCCATAAACTGTTTGATGATTAATTATGTGGATTGAAGTAATACATACTCGTCTTCTATTAATATAATAAATTACCAAGAAATTTCACTAACAAACTTGAATGATCGAATATAACTTCAATAATTTAAATAAGCAAACGATAGATCTTACAAGCCCAGTATATATCAAGACTTCCGTATTTATTTCTCAGAAAACTTCTACGTCCCGTAATGAATCTACTAAAATATCAAAGTAAAATTTGATTGATCGGTCGCACATTCAATGCAAGGTATATCTCGCAATAATATTATGGCTATTTTCTGACAGTTTGGCATAAAAAATGCAACCACAAAAGGTGCACAGTGGAGCAGGATATGTTAAAACATGAGGGAAAATCCAAAAAGGGATAATTCAAAGCAATTTTCTAAAAAAAATATAAAAATTATTTCGGAAGAAAAGAAATACGTTTCTGGACCTAAAAAATTTTTTTTAGGTATAGAACACGTCTAAACACGCACGCGTTATGTTCTTTACCTTACCTTACCTACCTCCAAAGTGGTGACCCCGACGTGATCCGAACACACAACCTTCTGATATGAGGTTCTGATATTCTTATTCTTCTAATATTTAAGCATCTATCAATAACTAGCGAGTACCCGGCATGCTTTGCAATGCCACTCAGAGAATGAATGTCAGTTAAGTTGTGTTAATAATGAATGTGTGAATGTTGTCTTAAAACGAATAATTACCCATAGAGGTATATAACAAGAGTAAACATGAGCGTTTGAAATATGGTCCCTCAACGTGCAGCCATTTAGCATATGTTTGATAGAACAAACTTCATTCTGTTGCGAGTTGCCTATATTTACGTTATAATACTGCACAATCGATCTGCAAAAGATGCAAAAAGCGGTGGTATAACCTTTTACCGATAAGTAATGTTTTAATCTTAATAATAAATTCTCGTTTAAAATAGCTCTTACAATGTTAAAAAACATTTTATCAATATGTAACCAGTATTAATTATACATACAGCGTAATTATATGCTATCCCCTGCCTCTCTCCTGCTTAGTTAGTTGGACGTATAGTAAAACGATAAACAAATGTAACGCGCATGTAGAAAGGAGCGACATACTGAATAGACTTACAGTAAACCAATGTAAACAGTCCGTGCTTTTTACTGTACTACATGTTACTGTACCGATGTGATATGACGTGACGATACTTGCTCCCTCTAGTGGTCAAATCTTTCCTGTGGGGACAACTTTTTAGCTTCGATTTGAATAGAGTGTTATTTCTTTATATTTTATCTCAATGACAAAAACTTACTTTTCTATTTTGGAAGGAAGGCGAAAATGAACGCGCGGAAACCTCGACAAGTAGTTTTCGATTATCACTGCGTCTTGTAAAATTAAGTAAGAAAAAAATTCGGGGTGATGGGGTTATCCGTTAATATAATAACTATTGTAAAACAACAAGCAAAGGCCAGTATTTGAGATGGAATGAACAAATTGAAACTATAACTGCAAAAATTAAGCGCTTAATACATTTTTTCATCCCACTTAGAAATATACTTAAAGTCCCGGACTTGAAACACCTATACCATGCACTGGCAAATTCTGTGTTGACTTACGGTCTAATTGGTTGGGGAGCTTGCACAAAAACCGCCCTTGAACCTGTAGCAATTGCACAGAAATCTTTAATCCGAGTCATCTTAAAAAAAACATTTCGCTATCCAAGTGACTTGCTCTTCAAAGAATTCAGAGTACTGAATATTATTCAACAGTATATATTGAGAACGGTAGTGGTTACACACATAAAGAGAGACATTTACCCAAGCGTCAACCACAACCATAATACAAGATACTCTAATAGGGATCTGATACTAAGTGAAGGGGTCAACACTGTTCTGGCATCGAGACAACACTATAACGTAGGCAAAAAGGTCCATAACCTTTTGCCAGAATCGTGGAAAGACGGGAGTGTTGTCAAGTTACGGAAGGTGTTGACCTCGCTCTTTCATGACATTGGTCGCAGAGAGTCAGAAAAGTTGATGCATGCCACGGATTGGAGAACCTTACTGGATGTCAAAAATATAATATAAAAAATAAGGAATAATTTAAAAAATATATATTTATAGATGACAACCATGAAGTTTCGCATAAATAAATTGTCTATGTTTTTATGAATGTATGTATGTGTATGCGCATGGGTGTATGTACGTGTGTGTGTATGTACATGTGTATATATGTGTATATTTATATATACATGTGTGTATATATGTGTATGTCTGTATGTATATGAATCAAAATGTGTATCCGAATAAGTTTATATTTTGTTTGTCTGTGCTCTATATTAATTTGTTAAGTATTATAATATATTAAAATGTAATTGCCTAGCTTGGAACGGGGTATGTACCCTTGTTAGCTGGGCAAAGTGAATATGGAATTGTATTTTGATAAAAAGTGTGAATAAATAAATAAATAAATAAAATAAAAAAAAGGCGACTAATTTTTATTTGAGAACACGACTTTTCGCAATGTTTGCCCAAACGGCGGCTCTTATGTGCGGTGGTTAGTTTGTTTAGCCACGTGGAGCAGTGACAGTAGTCGCCAGTCGCCAGTTGTCAAGTCGTAAAATGCGGTTGTAATGTCCACTTCAGTAATCTCATGAAACTGATATGTGCAAACTACACCGTACACACACTGAACAATAAAACTCCCGCGCGATGAAAACCTCGCTTCGCAACTCGTTAGCGTTACGCTCTGCTAAAGGCCTACCTTATACGTGATGCTGTTAGCGTGAGTTAAAAGTAATAAAAACAGTTTGCAAATACAACGTTCAGTATTTTATACTCATATACTGATAGGAAATATTGTGGGCATTTTGCGAAAAATCATTAAGGCAAAATTAAACTGTTCTGAATTAATGATTTTTTAATATTGTTCAGCAAATACTCTACAATCTACAAAAATGCACTTAATCCTATTTGCATAACAGTCCGAATTATTTTCCGTGATAAGTCAATAGAATATAAATTCGTTCAAGGAATAAGAAAAAAATATTCCATGCGAGTTTTACATTTGGTATGTTAGCATCCCTTCAATCAATAAAGTAGTTATACCGAAAACAGTATTTTTTAAAACTTAGATTTTATCGATTTATTATTTTGATACACAACAGTTAAAATATTTAATAATGCGAAATAATTATAAAAAAATTCACAAACTAATTTTATTTTTCAAAATTACGGGCGTTTATGTGAATTAAATATATTACGCAATAACTCAATCAGTTTTGGAATATGGGATAATTGGAGGGGGATGTGCAAATTACACACTGATCAAGCAAATAATAATTGCGCAAAAAGCATTTAAAAAATTATCTTAAGAGTCCCAATCAGTACTAGCTCCCTCAGTATATTTGGAAACCTTAATGTCAAATCTATAAAACAACTTTATGTAAAAGCTTTGTTACTAAGTAAACATTATTCTCCACCTTCCGTTACAAATACAAGAGTTACTAGATACTCCACCCTGACGCTGCAAAAAAATAAAAAAATAAATACAACCTTCGGTCAAAGAGTATTGGCCTACTACTAAGTTAAAGTGTACAATCTTCTTCCATTATCCATAAGGACAATTAGTAGGTTCTCTTAATATAAAATTGCCATTAAGAAATGGATAGTGGAGGTGGGTTGCGCGCGGATCGATGAGTGGATCAAGCCAAATAGGTAAAATGTGAGTACTGTATTGGTCTATATAAATTGATTATGTTTTTTATGATCATTTAGGTTTTTTATTGTTTATTATGTTAATAATAATTAAGTTAATTTGATTAATTACGTTTTTTTATTGTTATTATTATGTTAACTTTGTTAAATAGCTAATCTTAGGCGTGTTTCACATTTTGTAAAATGTTTCCCTCGGCGTGGGACACCCCAGTAAGGGGACATTATTCTGTATAAAAAAAGAATACAAACGATGTAAAAGTATAAATATAAAAATTTAAAAAATTAAAAAATATATCGTATTATCAGCGCTGTGATTTTTTCAGGTTTATATTTCTGAAAATACTCCGCATGTCAAGTTCTCTCCCGCTTCTTCTCAATTAGTTCTGTCGATTAATTCATTACCGTAAACCAGAAATCTATCACAATTCTCCTATCATTCATAGATTTATAGAGTAGTTCGTTTTTATTAAAATATTTTTAATTGTTTTAAGACACATTTTCAAGAAACTTTTTGTGCTTTTTTGAAACAATTTAATGCTTTAATTTTTACCGCGCTCAAGAAAACATTTTTCGTATCCAATTTCCCGTAGGGTTAAACTTTCTCATTTGTTAAGAAAGGCGTATAGAAATCTAGGCGTGTACTCGTAGGTACTACGAGGACATATCTTGTGGTTTGTGGCTTTTCAAACGATTCCCTTTCTATTGTACGCATTTTTAAAATTTTATTTTTAAAATGTAATTATCTACATACACATATAATATCTTGAAAATTTCTCGAGTGTTCGATTATTTGATTCTGCAATTTTAAAATATTGTTATAAGATTAGTTGTGGGAAGTCGGGTAGCAGTTGAATTTTGACTATCGGAGATTGAACCTACTATGCAAAGAAACAAGTGGTTTTCCACTCCATATTTCCATAAGTTTGAGTTGTCTTTCTAGGGAATTGTGGTTATTATTCGTTGTTATAACCACAGCCTTCCTTTACAGTATTCTTGGTAAGGGTAGTTTGCAGAACTCAAGGGAAGTGTAATTTGAATGTTGTTTTGCAATCCTTGAAGAGTGTCAGTGAACTCATAACTTTTAAAGGGGGTATAAGGTTAGAAAATGGGCAACATAACAAAGATATGTGGGGGTCATAATAATCCATTGATCGATGACACACACACATGCAATGATTTTTCCGGAAATATAGAGCAAAGACCGATACAGCAAGTCATCACTTTATATTGAATACAATACATTATTTTCTTCAAGACTTACAGTATTGCACATAAAACGCTCGTCTACATAAGAACAACGTTTCGCAGTACATTCACGCCACGAAGAGATGAAGAAAAAACAAACTTGACGTACAAAGAGACCACAAGGCGTGGTAACGCCCAGTCAGCCCAAAAAGTCAGCCAACCCAAGTAGTTCAACGCAATCACTCAGTACTAGCATGTAGTTCAAGTGCCGCCAGTTCAACTCCTCATCGCCGTTACTCTCGCGCTACACAACCAAACGCTGTATCTTATTCGACATTCAATAAACACGCATCAAACATCGACATCGTCTCTTCTGTTCATCACCAACTGGTAAAGAGGATCACCACCAACCCCAACTCTCATTAAAAATCCAACAGATACTCGTTTTCAGAAGTAAAGCTCATTTTCTAAGGAATTGCCATCTAAATGCATGTCTTATAAGTTAACGTGATAAAAATCTTAATATTATACTTGCATTATATAAATACTTTATACAAATGTGTTAATAATATTTCAAGTATCTGTGGGGTTTATAGTCTATGACCGATGACAATGTACACACGTGCTAAATAATTTCACGTGAAATTATAAGGCGACAACCGATGAAGCAAGTCAGCGTTTTCTGTTGAATTTAATTCATTATATTCTGTAAAACACGAGATCAACGTCCTTCAGTACATTAACATTGTTCCTACCGTGGAAATATGAAGAACAAATGAACGTGGCGTTTACAGAGACGCACAGTCAGCCCGACAGTCCAGTAAACTTCAGTCAGTCAGTCTCTCAGTTCCAGCATATAGTTCAAGTGCAGTTACTTCAACCCATCATCGCCGCTACGCTCGCGCTACACAGTCAAATGCTGTATCTTATTCGCCACGTAATAAATACGCATTAAACAGAAACCTCGTGTCTTCTGTTATTCTCTAACTGGGTAGGAGCTCTAACCTTCAACCATCAAATCCTACATATCTTTAAATCTTTGAGTTCACCCCCAGCTAATAGCCCGATACTTTATGGATCTGGACTTAAGATTTCCCCGGGCTCTTTAAAGACCTGGACTTGGAGGGCGAGAACTAATTCACGAAGACCCTTTACAATAGATCTTCACAGGTCGCAGTGACATCAAGAGCTAATATAGCACTGACCCCCATTTCAAATAATAATGATAATCTTTAAACCAATGAATCACTGAATTTAACCTTCTAAAGAATTAATCAAAATTGACAGTTATTTAAACAGAAATAGAAAACCACTTTGATTAGCGAATGTGAAATAGACGAAGAAGTAAAAAAGTTTTTTTGTTTTGCTTATATTTATTTGAATATTGCAGTCTATTACTTTACGAGCTGTTTAACCCATCACGTAGTGCAGACTGTAAATATAAGTTAGAAGTTAATGAATAGAAAGCAGATAGCTGCTAAACTGCAGATATGTACAGAAAAATAGATCGACATTATCTGCAGAAGCCGTATTCAGCAAGCGAACTACTCTATGAATTGGTGAATTCTGACTTGCATTTGTACGGCTTCTGGGTGCGTTAAACAATGCATGAGATCTCGCTCTAGTATAATTATTTGGGGCATTCAGACTGATCTCTTTCAGTATATTTGAATTATATTTACTTCCAGAAACACAGCTTACGGAAATGTTTCCCAAGAAAAAATTAACGACGAGATTCGAGGGTGTTGTAATCCAGAATCCCTGCTAGAAGTAACGATGGATACTAGAATGGATAATTATGATTTTTTTAAAGATATAAGTAGCGCAAAAATTGCTTTTGTACCTTCTCTGTTTCAAGGATGTGGTTTGAATCAGAAGGGTCCCAAATGATGGAACAGTATTCTAGTATGCTGCGGACTAGTGTATCATACAATGTGAGAATTGCAGTAGTATTATTGAATTATCTAGAATTTCGAAGTACAAATCCAAGCATCTTACTAGATTCATCTACAACCCTAGTAATCATCATCATCATCATTCCCTTTCAGCACCTAATAGTGCATAGCTCAATGCATTGATAAACCAATCGCAGCGTATCTTGATATTGTTTTGTTACGTGAAGGTAAGATGACCAGTCTTACGCTTCAGGTACCAGTCCAGGGACTATGAACAATATTCTTGTGTGAAAACACCTTTTTAAATAAATATTTTAAATCAACCATGTCGGGAATCAAACCCGAGACCTCTTGCATGGTAGGCAAACACGCTGACCACTTCACCACGAGGCCGACACTAGTAATATAGGACTTAAAAGTGAAATTCGCTTAAACATGAATATCCGATCTATTCAATTTTTATTTCGGTAATATTTCTTTAGTCCATATCTTTACAAATTGTGATATACTATCTTTTCACGGGTTTCTTTAGTTATGCGGATGTTTTTATACAATATATTATATACAATATACTATACAGTAAAGAAAACCGTTACGACTCGATGGTTGCTCTCAGGTAAAAATACTGTCAACAAAATCGAGTAAATTTTTTTTTTATTGCAAAATTTATTTATAAACCCTTACGAATTATTACGTTCATTTTACAAAAATAATATAAACATTTTTTATTCATACATTTTACTGAACAAAATAATATTTTTTACATCTTTTGCAAAGTTTGTCTGAGTCTTTTGTTTAGTTTTGTCTGGTAGTTTATTGTATAATTTCAGTCCATGGTTTATTAGAATCGATTTTACTTGTCTTGTTTTAGAAAGTTTTTTATGATATTTTTCTGATATTCTCGTATAATGTCCATGTTGACTACAATTTTTTACAAGTTTTATTTTTTCATCTACAAATACATTAGTGGCTAATTTATGGATAAATTTTAATGATTCTAGTTAAAAGAGTTCAGTTATATTTAATTGCTTAGTTTGTTTAAAAAGTTCTCTAGTTGCAGTTAGATAGGAAAGGTCATATACTAACTTTAATATTTTATTTTGTTGTCTTTGTAGTCTGTTTATGTCATTTTGATTTCCTGTTCCCCATAGTGGTTGTATAATATATTTTAGTTTTTATATAGGCTTCATACATTAGAATTTTTTCCGTTTTTGGAACAAAGTTTATGATTTTAAAAAAAAGACTCAATAATGTCGCCACTTTGCTAATTAAATTGTTGATATGAATTGTCCATGTCAATTGTCTGTCTATTGTTAGTCCTAAGTATTTAAAATGTTCAATTTCAGTTAGTCGTTCAATATTTATGTAAGCATCTACTTTATGACATTTTATTCTAGATTCAAAATGGATAAAAAAATAAAAGTCGGCCTCGAGGTGTGGTGGATGGCGCGTTCGCCTACCACACTTGTTGAGGTCCTGGGTTCGATTCCTGGGGTGGTATCCTGAACGCAAAAATGTGCGTAGAAAACGCATTTTTAACGCGTATTTACGTACTAAATACACGCTAACAGGGCGATCTCTTTGAGTGCAATTCGTTTCAGAATACTAGTCCTGGGAGGGTTGACATGAAATATTTCCTAATAATATTAGTTTTGACTGAAATATTTATTTGCTACTGGACTGGCACCTAAACCGTAAGATTGATCCCCTTTCCTTTATGTAAAAGATAGCCAATTCCACCTTAATCCCTGTAAAAACTTATTTTTCCAGCAGAGTAGTTTTAGACTGGAATAAAATGATTAAATGCAACGTAAAAACAAACACAATATATTGTACAGCGGAAAATTTTCTATCGAATTTCGTATAATCATTATTATTTTGTTTTACTTTTAGTGCTCATATTTAAATTTAGGAAAAAACCGACACAACTAATGTTAACACCTTATTTATTGTACTTAATAATTATCTTCATACGTATTAATATTATACTATCAATATTCCTTCCTTTAACACAACATTTGGACAAAGGTCCAAGGATTATTTTTCTGCTGAATTGTTAAATAAGCTTCCACTCAAAATTTTGTTTTCTGATAACAATATTCCAAAAGAGGAATCAAAATCTGGATGAAGAAAATTAGGATGCAGTATTTTTTTCTATTTTTATTTTTCATTTTCTTTTTCAGTTATTTACAACTCGTTGAAAATGCCCCCAAAATCTAAATATTTGGGTAAATAATAAAAACGCAAATATTTCTTTAAAAAAAAATTTTTTTGAACACTCTACAGTCCTTTTTAGAACAGGTTTCCATAATACGGAGGAGACTTGTACTAATTTTGTAAAAAAAGGAGTTTTATAAACTTTTTTGTTTTTAAAGCTGCTGACTTGTTTTAAAAACATATTGTTCATACAAGATACTACTATTGTACTGTATTAAATATATAAAAATAACAACAAAATCATATATATTGTATTAATTCAAACAATAAAAATGACCTAGAAAGCGAAAATCGCTTAAGTAAAAAGCTCCAATGTAACGTTTATTGTCCAATTCTGTACCATTTTAATTTCCGGAGTTCTGAATTCGGTACACGATACATCCGCTAATATATTTTAGAAAATAACAGATTTCCACAGGGTTTTGGCAGGTTTCCTTTATTTAATCATTATATGATTGTCTGAAGCCGACTTTCATTCGTGTTAAGCTATTTATTCAAACGATTAGTGAGTTAGACGTTATTGTAAAAGGAAAGAAACGATAATTGAAATTAAAAACGATTGCCCACGGTGATTTATCGTACTTAGTAAATTATACAGTTTAGCTATGGATTCCTAAGAGAGCGGTGCTGTTATCTAGCGGCTGTTATATGGCGGGGGACGACGTCATTAAAACGTCGCCTGTTCAAACCAATAGCGCTGATTTCATGGAGGGCGTTGATTGCGAGCAGAATGTCAAAAACTGGTGCCGCACAGCAGCGGTGCAAACACTCTTCGAAGGGTTTTTCGCATTAAGCGGTCAACATGTTTGCCCGTCAAAGCTGTGTGGACTACTGAAATTGACGAAATCGTATTGTTAAACGTCAAAACTAATTAACTAACTAATTTCTCCCTAATACCACGCTAGCGAAGCCGCGGATGAAAGCACTATTCAATAAACGCAAAAATATGGTTAAATTTAAATTTAGAAGTATTTTGCTGTAACAATACTTGAGATTTCAATTGATAACGGTTTTATACGTTGCGAGTCATAAAACCGCCAACAATACAATATTACTCAATTTGTCACGCCAAAACGTCATTCGGTGTCGAAAAATCCGATACGCCATGTTAAGTTTACCAGCACTGTATGCACGAACTTAACAATGCTACTGCTTATCTCAAATACTTAACCGTATTTCGTAAAAATGTTTTAGTTTCTTCCCATATTTGCCAAATGTAATGAGCTATTAATATGCGATTAGATCTCTTAATATACAATAATGCGGGCTGTGAAAATAAATAGCATTTTAAGACACGTTTTTGAAGGTTATAAAAGAAAATTATGCGTTACCTGTGTACAAGAATTGAAAATGTATTTATTTATTTATGCATAAACGATTTCAGTTTCAGTGCTGCGGAGCAGCGTTTATTTAATAATTAAAAAATAACATCTAAAAATTTGTTACCCACAAAGTCTAAAGACTTTTCGGTGGGACACTTTTTTTTATTTTTCATTTAAAGAACCTTTTACAAAAAAAATATTTAAATAAATAATAATGGCAATCAACAATTTATAATTTAATACGTAATATGTCACATAATTGAAAAAAATCAAATGAGCTATTTAATGAAAATAAAAACAAATATCAAAAAAGTGAAAAAGAAACAATATCACTAAATAAAAAATAACAGTGAAGAAATCATATGTTCTTAATGTAAATATTAAAAAATGAAGTCGAGAATGATTTAACATAAAAATAAAGTGTAATAGTAAAAACAATACATAAATAATAATTTATAAATAGTTTGTTTTTTAGAGCAACACAAAAACTTAAATTATCCAAATAACACCTTTATTTTATTAGTTGTATGGAAGAAGTAGCCATTTGGCAATAAATCCACCGGTGTACAATTAATATTTTGTGTGACATGTTAATATAAAATATAAACGTATCCAAAGAAACAAATTTAAATTTAATAATATATTTGAAAATAAATCCATTACTTTTCTAAAAAATACTGAGTGAGATTACATTTTAAATCATTAACAGCACTTGTATAAAAAAAGCGCATATTTGTTAAACTGATTTCCATACCTATATATACTGGATATAAGTGAGTGCATTATGAGGAACTTCAGCCCTACGGGAAATTGGGTATAAAAAATATTTTCTTACGCGCGGTAAAAATTAAAGCACTTATTGTACGGCAAAATTTCTCGAAAATATACAAAAAAATATATATATACATAAACTAACTATTTTGAATGACGTCATTAGTTCATATGAATCGACCAATGATAAGAGAGTTGTAAAACATTTCCGGTTTACTTATCATCAATAGACCAATTGGCAGAACTGACCGAGAAGAAGCTAATAAGAACTTGAGAAGCGCAGAGTAATTTCAGAAATACAAAACTTAAAAAAAATATAGCGCTGATAATACGAAATATAAAAAATATTTTGGATTAGTTTATTGGTCAATTAATAAATATTATTTTTTTTAAAGCCACTGAACTTCCTCATTGTTACAAAAAAAACATTATGAGAAAATTTTAGGGCTATGTACTCTAAATCGGTTTTATAAAATATTTTATTCAATACTGTACTATAACAAATGTAACATTTAAAAGTGTGCCAAAATATATTTTCTTCTTCTTCTTATGGTTCCGTTAGGTGATGGTGAGGTTAGAAATCATCGTTGCGATTCTTACTTTATTGGCAGCTGCCCTGAACAAGGACTGAGTGCTGCAATGGAACCAGTCGCGCAAGTTCTTAAGCCAAGAGATGCGCCTTCTACCTGCACTGTGTCTTCCTTCAATCCTTCCCCGTAGAATGACTTGTAAATTTTTTTATTTTTCGCCTCTCACCACATGCCGAAAGTACTCACGTTTTCTTTTCTTTATGGTCTTCAGTACCTCCTTATCTTTTTCCATCCGTCGGAGAACATCATCATTTCGGACTCTATCCACCCAGGAGATTTTTAATATCCTCCTGTAGCACCACATTTCAAAGGCTTCAATCTTTTTTGAAGTGTTTTGGGTGAGTGTCCACGTTTAAATTTATTTCAACAGAGAGGGAAAACATTTTTGAGAAGGGAATATGGAAGTCTAGGCATTTACAGGGCTTATGACCTGTCATTGGCTGGTTTAAGTAGGCACTTTACACACTGTATAACATTCACCATTCTGCCCATGTTTGAACATCCACATTTCCTCAACTCTTCCATCTGTTGACATTTCTGAAGTTAAAGAGCTGAAACCTTTATCAGAATTAGAATGCTCAGGGTAAAGCGCGGTCTGACTTTTCTTCATTAACACGTATTCCGTACTTTCTCCATGGATTATGGCACTAGAGAAGTGATTTTTGCACGGTTTTAATGTGAACACGACAAGACCTCTTAGCATATCACACGAGGAGATAAAACAAAAAACTAACCTTTAATACAAATATATAAATACCTCAAAAAAGGCAAAAATAAGTAACGTGTGTCCTTATTTACGAAACAACGTATGTTCAACCAGCTAATAGCCGGCAAGCCAACGTTCGGGCAGGACAACGTCTGTCGGGTCCGTTAGTTGTTTTATGAAAATGAAATCATGCTTTTATGCTATTGTTTGATCGAAAAGAATTAATTAAATCTATGTTCGTGATACACGAAGAGAAATTTCATTGAAACGTAAGGGTACCTAACTCAAACGAATAAAAAGTACGCAAAGGCTATTTAAAACATTTTGCTTGCCTTTGGTCATATAACGATTTATTTTATTACTTACGAATTTATGTATTTTTTCTAATACTCCTTTCAAACGAATAATTTTAACAGCGCAATAAATTTTATTAATAATACGTTCGGTTAAAAATTAGGAACGCAATTTATTCAACTTCATCAACTTTGACCTCTAGAACTAAAGCAGTAGCGACAGCCGAAACCGCAACCGATTTTGGGCTACTGTTCTATTTTCAGCCGAAAGCAAAACCAAAACTAGTTTAAATAACAATATTTTCAGTTTGTCCAAATTTTTGTAGACAAGAACTGGATTCAACTCCCTGGGGAGCTGTTTATATTAACATATTACAACAGAGATGAAGAACATTTAAGAGAAGGTAATATAGAAGTCTAGGCATCTACAGGGCTTAATACCTGTCAATGGCTGGTTTAAGTGGCCACTTTACACACTGTGTAACGTTCACCATTCTGCCTATATTTGAACATCTTTATTCCTTCAATTCTTTCATCTGTTGATGTTTGTGAAGTTAAAGAGCTGAAACCTTTATTTATGCGGCTGAGATTCATCCAATTGAATTATTTCCTAGACTTCTATATTACCTTCTCTTAAATGTTCTTCATCTCTGTTGTAATATGTTAATGTTAACAGCTCTCCAGGAGGGATTTGAATCCAGTTCTTGTCTACAAAAATTTGGACAAACTCAAAATATTGTTGATAAATTACCTGGTCCATGAAGAAGTATAGAAATTAAAAAAAAAAATATTTTCAGGCGTTGCCTAGTATGTAGGTGAAATAATTCAATTGGATGAATCTCACCCGCATAAATAAAGGTTTCAGCTCTTTAACTTCACAAACATCAACAGATGAAAGAATTGAAGGAATAAAGATGTTCAAATATAGGCAGAATGGTGAATGTTACACAGTGTGTAAAGTGGCCACTTAAACCAGCCATTGACAGGTCATAAGTCCTGTAGATGCCTAGACTTCTATATTACCTTCTCTTAAATGTTCTTCATCTCTGTTGTAATATGTTAGTTTAAATAAGTTTAATGTCACTTCAAAACGTCGAAAATAACGCGTTTTATTAAACTTCACCATTTGATTTAAATTAAATTTATGAATTTGTTTATTTTTAGCGCTTTTTGGTTCTTTGTTATGTGGTACGTATAACTAACGACATGCACCGGCCGAGAGCTGAAATAAAGTCCGCAGTAGCTCAATCACAAATAACTGTCGACCTGCTTAAAAACATACTCAGCATTTTAGCGATCACAATGAACAATAATGAACATGCTTAAGTTATCGCAGTCATAAGTCATTGCGTGGGGAATCTCTAAGTCAACGCTTGTGTCAGTTTGTTTTTTATTTTTCTCGTAAATAAATACAGTTCACTGGCAAAAAATCGGCGTTTACTATGAAAATTAATACAATATATTGCATTTGCAAAATAGTAAGGAGTATCTAATACAAAAAAGTGTCAATTTATCCACAACTACTATGGCGACTGCTTTTCTTGACATTTGGCTTGCCAACCGCTAGCTAAATGCAATAAATAACGTGATAAATAATAAAAAAAAAAAAATAGCAGATTTGGAATATTTTCCTCATTAACAGGTGAAATTCAAAAATGTGATTACGCAGCAGAATTATACGTAGCGAAACGTAAATATTTTGTCATTTTTATATTAGGTGCTCACGGATGTTGCATTGTGATCGCGAATACGATAAACCACCATGGTGAGAAATTGTTATCACGTCGCTTATTAGCACGTCGGTAGTTATTTGTGATTGAGCAGTAGCTCAACGAGGCAGAGTCACGAGTCAAAAGATGTACCCGAGTACAGCCGACCGTAATCTGACAAACCCCGAACGCAGGTTTCGGCTGAGCTAAAGTTTCGGCCAACTGTTGGCTGAAACTGAAGCCTCGGCTGAAACTCGTTTTATATGCCGAAACCGAAGCTTCGGTTGGTCACTGCAAAGTAGTAGCTTACAGTATAACTAAATGTTTCTCTATGGTTTTGTGTTTTTCTTTTATGTTTTTATTAAAGATATAGGCGTAGTCCAACAAGATAAAGTAAATTATTTATTTTGGTTATTAATGATAGTTATTTTCTGTTTGTCCAGGTGGATGAAAATATATAAAACCAGAACCCTGGACAAGTGTTTTTGACTCGACGCTGCTCTCCGATAGAAATCTTGAATAAGGAAATCGAGTGAAGATAAGTCCGTCTCGTTGTATAGTGGTTCTTGCGTTCGCCTACCATTCTTGGGGTCCTGGGTTCGATTCTGGCAGAGTGAAAGTGAAACATTGCTTTTAAAGTTTGTTTTAACTGCACTATTTTATTGTTCCTGGACTGGCGCCTTTTTTTTAAAGGATTAACCCGCTAAGCCTCTATTTAGAGGCTTGTCTTCAGGTGGGAAAAAGGAGATATGGAAGGAGGTTATGAAAAATACACCACAAGACCCAGACCACTTGAGAAAAAAAAAATCTTGAATTTTTTTCTTGCAACTGATGGGAATCGAACCCACGACGCTAGTTTTACAGTTAGCCATCTAATCAACTGCGCCACAGAGCCTGGCTGCGAAGGACTGGTCGACTGATCGTTATGTAACACTATAAATTTCCAGTTTCCGGGTAGCCACTTTATTCAGCGCTTAGTATATTTCTTTAAATGTCAGCATAACTCACTGACGACAACTCGTGACGTCATAAGCGAAGTAATTTCAAAATTACGAAACATTAAAAAATCACAGCAATGATAACACATATATTTTTTTTTTTGAAATTTTTGGCTAAGCTTGATAGTCTATTACAAAAAAAAAATTTAAAGCCCACTTAACTTTCTCATTATAATATTTTTAAGCGTCTTCAATTTACAGTTTTTAAATTTTCGTGCTTAAAAATACGATATTTTTCGTCCCTGCCATGTTATCTCTAAATTTGTGTAAATACCCAATATTGGATAAATATTCATGGCGCCCTACTTATAAAACCTGTTAAAAAGTTACGCCTTGGCATAGTGGTAGAATAAGAATGGTATTCCCATATTTATTTTAGCACTATGCCTAGGCGCAACTTTATACTAGGTGTATAAGTAAGTCCCGTAGTTAAATAAAAATATATACTTCCATAGTATTATATCTACCCAAAATATGCATCATGATATCACTTCTTTTTAAAAACCATTAAAAGTAAATTACTGTTTGTTCTGTTACTTGATCGATACACAGATAAACATGAAAATCGGAACGTAATTTACTTATTGTTTGATCAGAATGAGTTCACGCACATCACGAAATATATTTTTATGTTCTCATACTTTGTTCCGTCAACGTTAAGTCTTAAGCCCTGCAAAAATCTAGACTTCTAATTTATTTTTTCACATAGTTAATGAGGAACTCCAGCCCTACGGGAAATTGGATACACAAAATATTTTCTTGCGCGGGGTAAAAATTAGAGTATTAAACTGTAGCGCAATATTTCTTGAAAATATTTGAAAAATAGAATAAAAAAATATTTTATTAAGAACGCACTACTTTGAATTACGTCACTGGTTCAACCTATGATATGAAAGCAATAGAAGATTTCCGGTCTGCTTGCCGTTAGAACTGAAGAAGAATGAAGTTATTTCAGAAACACAAAACTTTAAAAAATCGTGGAGCTGATGATACGATATATAAAAATAAAAATATTTTTTTTGACTTTGTTTAATGGTCTATTAACAAATAAAAAAACCTCTGAACTTCCTTATTATTATCAAATATCAAGTAAAACATATTTTCTTGTACGCCGTAAAATAATGGTATTTAATTTACCGGCGAAATTTCTCTAAAATGTATGAAAAAAAAATAATTACTTTAAATGACGTCACAATGATAGTGCTGTGATATATTTCCGGTCATGCGCGGCGTAGTAAAAAAAAACAATAATTTCTACCTTCTTGTACCTCATCAGATGTCTCCGGCGTTGGAGGACGACAATCGCTTTTAAAGGGCCTCTCTGTCTTGCGCTGCCCTAGACAAATCTTCCACACATCTCATTGCAGTCCAGTCTCTTATGTTGCGCATCCAAAACGTTTGCCGTTTACCATCTGCCATATCCACGTCGTCCCTCAATCTTGCCCATTAGTATAAGTTGGATGTTTTATACTTGTCTATGATTGGAAATCTTACGGACCTTTTCAAATTTTAACAATTGTATTTTATATATAATTAGCTCTCCGCGGGACCTCTACATTGCTGACCAAATTGGTACGCGGTAAATAATGCATTCTTCTGTGAAGCCACATCTCGAATGTCTCCAACCGGTTCATAGTGTGTGCTATCAAAGTCCAGGTTTCTGCGTCATACAACCAAACATAACCCATACTCTGCTTTAATTTTAAATTCAATTTATCATTGCAGAATATTATTCTCATTTTGTTGAATGCAATACGGGCTATTTCGATACTGCATTTCACCTCCACATCTGGGTCTACAGACTTAGTAATAATACTGCAGAGATACTTAAATTGGTTCACCATTTCCAACAGTTCATTTCCTATCCGTAAAAAAATGCTAGAGTAGTCTGCTCTACCAAATGCCATCCACTTCGTCTTTTTTATGTTTGTGCTTAAGCTCAATTCCTCTCCTTCATCATTTATTCTAATAAGACGTTCTAGAAGGTCAGCAATGTTATAAGCCAAGGTGACAGTGTCATCGGCATATCTTTTATACTGATATATACATTTGTACCGTTAATCGTCACTCCTTTCAATGAGTTTTCAGGGGCTTTTTTAATGGCGTAATCGGAGTACATATTGAAAAATAGCAAGGACAATATGCAACCCTGCCGTACGCCTCTTCTGATTTTAATTTCGTCAGAATTAATTTTATATAACTTCTTGGTTTTATAAATAGAATAACGACGGACATCAAAAATATTATCACCATCAAAACTCTTTATTGCCCACTAGTTCGAGCCATCTAGAATATGCTTCTCCAATTTGGTCTCCATTCTATAGGCCCCATCTTGAACATATTGAGTCTGTCCAACACCGTTTACTAAGAAAAGTGGCATGTTTACTCGGATTGCGAAACGGTAATTATTCCTATTTTGAAATAAAGCAATCTCTTTTTCTGTCTTTATTGGCGAAACGTAGAACTGAGAAGGACCTCACATGCATTTTCAAAATACTTAATGTTACAAGTTATGTCCCACCTCCATTGCGATAAATTTATATTTACGTTCCCAACTATGTCACCAGAAGTAAAAATCTGCTTTTTATTCAATCTTCTAAGAGCAACTTTTGTTTTTATGCCTCAATGTCCAGAATATGTAGATTAGTCAGTTCTTCACCCAACTTAAAATTCTTCGGAACAGATCTTCTGGCTTTTCGTAGATCTCTTTGCTACTAAAACAGTGTGGGATGAAGATAGATAGGCATGCTTTAGCTCGAAGTCTTATATGTAAATCGTGTTTAAGAATATATTGTATACCATTATTGTCTTTGCTACATAGTTTTATGTTATTTTTGTTCAGTTTCTTGCATATATGTTTTTTCATGTAAATGTTGTAATTGGCTTAGGTCGTATATAAGATAAAAAAATAAATGAACGTGATTATCTACCACGAAGTTGGCTACAGTTTACAGTAACACAACGGGCCGTAGGTAACCAGGTCCAAAATTGCAAGCGGAAACCGAAACCAACCGTTTTTCGTTTGTTGTTTAACTAAAAATCTAACCGAAAATTGGGAACGCTTTTGTTTTATGCAATAGAGCTAAAAGGCTTCTCTAGCGAATTATTACTCACTAGATTTATCGGTATCCATACGAGCAATGCCTATTCTATGGAAGCGATGTGTTGCGGTAAAAAAAGAATAATTATATAAAAGTAAAAAATCTTTAGAATTACATATTATTAAACATATAAGTAAATAGCTGTTATATAATAACTAGTAAATAACTAAATACTATCATACGGGGTTTTTGGAACACTATTTTCATTAGGTACAATCATTAGTATTTATAAATATTTTCATTTGGTTCATCAGCACACGCCACACAAGTGGATATTGCTGCAAATGACGTGGCGCGACTGGTGTCCGGCTGCCTTAAGCCCACACCGGTGCACAAACTTTATCCTATAATAGGAATCGCTTCACCCAACATTAGGAGAAATGTAGCAGTGGACGCAGAGAGACACAAACAGATCCACGACCCTATACACCCCATTTACGTTGTCGAATGGCTCCTCCGAGACTGGGATCGAGAAGGAGTTTCCTCAAATTCACAACTGACTTGGAGACCTCTGCAGAAAAACGCAAAGAGAATCTGTGTAGAGAAGAACTCGGTAATAGGCTCTGAATAATCGCGTCCAAAGGTGCAAACACCGCCCACAGTTTGGACTTCTCTACGTGGAAAGTTCTCAATAGACTAAGGGTAGGGGTGTCTAGGTGCAAATGCAATCAACAGACGTGGGATTCCTGGAGGTGGACGACATGAACTGCGATTGTAAAGAGGTGCAGGAAGTTCCACATCTGCTGCGGTGTCCACAAATGCAGTTAACTTGTGATGATAATAATTTGATGATGGCCACTGACAAGGCGATATCTGTCACTGCACACTAGATAGGCAAGGTCTAAAGTCCGGACCCGATAAGTAAGTAAGGTACAATTTCGTCTAATTTTATCTAATAATATTACAATGGTGGCCTCCGTGGTGAAGTGGTTAAGACACTTGACTCACGCACGGAAGGTTCCGGGCTCGATTCCCGGTGAGAACACAAAAAAAATAAAAATATGATTTTTCTCAAGCCTGGGCGTTCTGCGCCGTAATTCACCACTGTAATTACGCCTTCCTGTTGTGATGAAAAAAGAATCAATATATATGCCAATATTTTATTTTTTTAATTGAAATCAACAGCAAAATTGCACTTACGCACCCTTATGGTATTTTTTTTCGTTGTGTTGGCGCTGTTATTTTACTTATTCCGATATATTAAGTTACCCAAAGATATTTACGTTTTTTTTTATTTTAACGCCTATAATTGCAAGAAATAATAAATTGGTTCAAATATTCTTTTAAAAAATGAATGCTACGTAAATAGAAACCAATTAAAATGTACCTTTTGTTTGCTGACAGCCGACAAATTAAACAGCGCGGATTTGTCGGTAATATCGATCTCCCGTTTAAAAATTCTTCTTCAAATACCCACTTTCTTCGGCCAGGTAAACCCACACGGGGTAGCTATTGTAGGGGTAGTTTAGCGAGGGATGGGGAGCGTCGCGACGTCTCCATAGCAACCAAATATAACAACCCCCCGTCGGCCGCCCACGAGATCGACCTACTAAGTGTGCGAGCGAATATAGCCGCTATCAAACCATCCACAAGAATCATTATCGACCGAAAAAAATACCGGCGGTTAAAATGACAAAAGTTTTTCGATTTTCTATACCGTTATCTGTTACGATCGCCACTATCCGAATACTATTAATATTACTTAAGCGAAAATATTAGATTGATTGATATTTAGTTCAGGAATTCCTATTTACAAACTTATGAAAGTACATTTAAATATTTAAAATGCTTTACAGGTGACGTCATTTAAAAGAATAATCGTCCTCCCCCTTTCCGCACCCAGTGATACATAGGGCACTGCATTGATAAACCAAATGCAACGTTGTTTGATCATCTGTTACAATGCTACATAAAGGTAAGGTGATCAGTCTTACGCTTCAAGTACTAGTCCAGGAACAATGAAATGTCGCAGTTTAATCAACCTTTAAAATCAATATTTTATGTCTTCCCTGCCAGGAATCTAAACTAGGACCTAAAGGATGGTAGGCGAACGCGTCGACCACTTCACAACAAGGCTGATCTTATCTTCACTTAAGTAGCCATTGAGTCGAAAACATTTCAACTCAATGGCTACTTAAGTAACACGTCCACGGTTCTGGTTTTATTTCACGGACAGATCTGTATTCTTCATGCGCCGAACACAGAGAGTAAATACTATTGTATTATTTTCAATAACAATTTGATAGACGCATAAATAATTGGTAATGCGTAGATTTTTTCATAGGTCTATGCAAATAATATCTTTAATATTTTTTAAAAACAATTAAAAACATGTTCATAAAAACAATTAAAAACATTTAATTTTGAATTGTGTGTAACTTAAATTGATCACTAGGTTTTTTTAAAACTTTTTTCTAAAATGAAAAACAACATTTTTTGCCGATTTTTTTATAAAAATTGTTGTAAAAGTATCGTATTGCGTCTCGATGTTCAATATGAATTTAAAAATCTAAATACTTAAAAATCTTTTATGATTAAACTTCTCGTCATTTAATCTACTTAGTGCGTGCTTAAGACTGTAAAAATTTACAGAGAATTAAAATTAAGTGCCATACACTAAGATTTTTGTCATTAAAATGACAGAAACGTTGAATACTCAATAAAAAATAATCCTGGAATGCAACTTTTGGAGCAGCTTTAGTCATAGTTATGAGCTTAATTAATAGATGGCAGTAATAAAAGCATACGAAAGCTCTCTCCAGAATTTTCGTTTTATTTTGACTGAAGAATTTACAATTGTGTTACAAAAATACAGACACTATTATACAACTTAATTTTGTAAATGTGTATTGAATTACACATTAGGGGCGTAAACTATAGATTGTACTTACCGGTTGAAGTTGGCAGCGAATTCTTGTTGAAATTGATAGAAACTCTTGTAAATACGATATATTTAAATAATTCAATAGTATTAATATTATTAGCGAATGTTATTTAATATTTAAGTCTTATATTTTGATATGTTTAATTAGGTTAAAGGATAATATAGCTTTCAAAAACGATTTACATTGATATGTATGTTGATTTTTGTTTTGTAAATAATGTTTTATATAAAAATGATTTAATGATTTGTTATATGATATATTTTAAATAATCCACTCCTTTACTGTTTGAGCGATGGAAATTCCCGTTTTTTTTAAGCGAACGAATGGTTTATTTTGCACGACCGAAAGTAAGGTTAGGATGGATATCCTTCCACGTGAAATTGATATTATTTTAATATAAACACTTTTATGTAATCAATTCATTAATTAAGAATATATTTGTATTATAAGAAGCTTAAAATTAATTCATATTCATTATTTTATGATAAGTATTTTAAGGCTGGGTACGTGACCCTTTTGATATGTATGGATTAAAATCTTATTTGAATAAATTACATGTTATTATTATTGACGCCGCTAAAAACACACGACGTATAAAGTTCAAATGTCATTGGATCACATTAGAATGATAAATTGTGTTTTTTTGTCACTGTTTTAATGATGAAGTCTTTTTTCTTCAAATGTTAGATTGTGGAGACGTTGGGTCGAGCGATTTCACAGTATTTCACGCTGCATTTGACTTTCAGGTTCACTTTGATGCGGTAAATAAAAAATGTCAAAATGTGATTTTGCGGTGCGGACGTGTTATGACTTATACAGCCCGACTTGGGTGTTTTTCGGTCGCGGTTTCGCGTTAAAAACGCGCGTGTTCGCGTACTTATCCGCGTAGAGAAAGATTTTCACTCGATTTTTAATTAATTTGATGGAATTCGACGATACAGCAAAGGAGTGGTTGATCTAACGGGCGTCCCGCGAGATGATCTCTGTGTTGTGTGGTGACCTTCGTGTGTGTGTGCGCCCGTACGGTATAGGTATATCCACCCGCGTTGGTGTTAGTTTGGCGTAGCAGCCGCTACGATCTGTAGAAAGAAGGAAAAGGGACGGAAGACGGATGCGCACGCAGCCACCCGAGTGTTGCGTGCAGTACTTGTACCAGTGATGATTAGCGTTCGCATTGCGAAATCATGATGAATTTATAAAAGCAATAGCAACTACAAAAAAAAAAAAATTCTTACAAAAATTTAATGATATCACGGTTTTTGATGCGTAATTTCTTTACTTTTAAGTTTTACAACTGGGCAACCGGTGCAAAAACAATACTGATTTTCAGCAAAAAATAATATGTCTACAATGTTTTGAGTATGTTCAAAGGTTTTCAGTCATGCTGGATTTCCTCTCTAGGGAGTTATTCCGATCTAAATTTATTGCTTTAACTGTTGCAAATCATTTTTTTACATGGTTTCAAAATGACACGGAACAATAATTTAAGCAAAAAAAAAATATTGGACATTAATGTGTAAAAGTGATATTATTATACTATTCCATAAAAACTTTGTATTGGGGACTTGAATGTCACGGTTTCAATTCGTACGGCACCCAATTTTCTTGCTTTTTTTTCTTTGCGCAAGTTAATTTTGCGTCTGTGGGTTCGAGAAATGCTTCCAATTCTTCGTCTTTAAACTTTTTCACGTGCGCCGAGCATTATAAACAACATCAAAATCATTGTTTTTAAACCGTCGAAATCAATTTTTTGAACATTATTTCTGATAAAACATGTTTGATACAAGAATTTTATGTGCTTCAACTGCGTTTAAAAAAAAATTATGTAGTTATGTGTTAGTTAGTAAAATTCCCAACAAACACTCTTTTTTTGGCACAAAATTCGACGTGCTTACCTCAATGAATTAATATATTTTTTATACTTTAGCGGAATAACACATACTTCGATTTCAGCCTAAAGGCCTTCATAATGAAGCTGGCTGTAGTATTGCCAATTTAAAAAGGCTAAGATAACACTGTCTGTCGGGAAAAATCAAGAACTTTTTCAAGACCCTATCACTATAAATTATATTTTTGATACATTTTAGTATTAAATGTGATGTAATCAATTGTGACTTTAGAAATAACTTAACAAGGCCTCAATAAAAAAAATAACGTGAATATTATATAACAGCATATTTTGTATTTTTGTTAGTGAAAATTCTTGGTGGAAGATGTAGTTTATTAATGCAATTAAAATCGAGGTAAAAAAAATGTGTTTGTTTTTTGACTGTCCTAAAATGGGGAATAAAGTTAAATGGTTGTTATCGATGTACATTGTAACCTTTTTATTTTACATCTCATAACATCCAATGAACTAAAGTTTTAGCAATGGTATGCTAATTTATTTTGCATGTTAAAAAAGCAATAATTTCCATTGCCGGTACCGGCACCGGTAACCTTACACATAATAGGGGTGGGTTCGGTAATGTGAAGTTCCAGTACGCCCCCGGGATATGTCCCCTTCGAGGAACGGTTCGTTTTCTCATCCCGTTATTTTGGATGTTTATTTTTCACCACTTCATAATCTTCGACCCTTCGCGATTTCTTCGGGAAATTTTATGTTGTTACGAAAGTCGTAAGACATTTTAAGTTTTTTTTTTTATTACTTAAATTATGTGCATATTGTTTAATATTCATTGTCCTGAACGAATATGTAACATTGGATAAATATAAAATAAAATGCTTTATTATCCATTTTTAATCTAGAAAAAAATGTCACAAAGTAGATGCTTACATAAATAATGAACGACTGACTGAAATTGAACATGGTAAATACTTAGGACTAACAGTAGACAGATAATTGAAATGGACAATTCATATCAACAATTTAATTAGCAAAGTGGCGACATTATCGAGTCTTTTTTTTAAATCATAAACTTTGTTTTAATAAAGGAAATTTTTTTTATGTATGAAGCCTATGTAAAAACTGAAATATGTTATATGCAACTACTATGGGGAACAGGAAATCAAAATTACATAAACAGACTACAAAGACAGCAAAATAAAATAATAAAGTTAGTATATGACCTACACTATCTAACAGCAATTCAATAACTTTTTTAACAAACAAAACATTTAAATGTAACTGAACTCTTTAATCTCGAATCCTTAGAATTTATTCATAAATTAACCACTGATATAATTGTAGACGAAGAATTAAAACATGTAAAAAAAACTGTAGAAAACATGAACACAATACGAGAATATCAGAAAAATATCATATACAACCTTCTAAAACGAGAAAAGGACAATCGAGACTAATAAACCATGGACTGAAATTATACAATAAACTACCAGACAAAACTAAACAAAAGACTCAGACAACCTTTACAAACGATGTTAAAAATATTATTATTAACAGTAGAATGTGAATTTTAAAAGAAAAAATATTTAATAATTGTTTTATTTATTTTATTATAATTAATAACCACAAAGTTAGTGCTTCAAATATAAACTTTATATTAAAAGAAAAAAATACTTTGTCAAATTTATGTAACCCGTAAGGGTTTATCAATGAAAAATTTAAATAAAAATAAAATAAAATAAAAAATAGTCGATTTGTAGTCCCGTGGATACTTTTGCGGATTCACGGGTCAGAGTTCGAACCCCACTCTACCCCAAAGTAATTTCCATTTTCTAATAGCGAATATTTTTTTCGTTGAAAATGACCCCAAGAATTGACATCCATATTTGGATAAATTATTTATCAAATACATAATGAATAAATAAAAAACTTACATATGCGCTCACATTCGCTCACGTCACCCAAGATTTGTTCCTCAAAATTTATAAAACATATGTTCATCCACTCCTGGAGTATGCCTACCAAATCTAGAGTTTCTATTTTAAAAAACACATAGAGTTGTTGGAGAAAGTCCAGAGAAGTGCAGTAAAAGGGGAGTTTCTCTAAGAAATAAATCATACGAGGACCGCTTAAGGCAGCTTGGGTTAAGTTCACTGGAAGAGCGGAGACAGCGTGGTGACTAGATTGAAACGTTCAGTTCGTTCGCTGAGTATTATTCAATTAAAATCTATAACCTACTTCCACTATCTATTAAAGCAATTAGTAATGAGAAAATGTTTAAAAAGGCTATAAAAAAATGGATAGTGGAGCTAGGTAGAAGTAAAATGGATTGTCTATTCGCCCATACCAATGCTGAATCAACTGCTCCACAACTGTATGGCTTATGTTAGGTTTTTGTTGTTTTCATTGTGTGTTTTGTAATATAAATAATATAGATGTATATAAATACCTTGTTTTTAAAACTGTCTGAATATTTGTTAATTATGTTTGTTTTTTAAGTGAGTCTTCTTTGTTTATTCTCAAATGTAATAAAAAAAACAAAATTGTTAAGTGTCCTCGGCACGGGAAACCCCAGTGAGGTCAGATTATTTTTATTGTTAATTTATAGTTTGTAAGCGAAAAATATGAATAAATAAAAAAAAAAAAAAAAAAAATCTTAACTGAGCAATATAATGTACCCAAGTTGAAATCAATGTTCACTATGCATGAAAACCTCCATCTCAGAGGTCAGTCATTGAAACTTAACACTACCTCCTTCTCATCCAACCCCAGGAAGAATTTCCTAACAAATCTAGTCGTGGAGAAATGGAATGGCTGATTGAAAAATTATTGAAAAAGAAAAAAAAAAAGTGATTGGTGCTAGTTAAGTTAATGTATTAAAAAACCACCTAGATGCACACATAAGTTTATAATGTTTAATAACCATGTACACTTGATATACACGCATTAGCTTAATAGCTGGTAGTGTATAGTAACAATAATAATTATTATAAAAATACTTTTTTACAAAATTACAACATTTCATAAATTTAAATAGCATCCATGTAACTACTGTATGTATAGATAGGTACTAATTACATTTTGATGACGATTTTTTTGTCTATCATTAGTATGAAATAAAAGGGTAAAAACAGCTTTTTTTATAAGCACACATTATAATAGATAATCAGTAGAACAAAAAATCATTTATTTTAAGCTATTTTATTCTGAAAACATATAGTCATACATATAAAAATGTATACCGCCAGAGACACAATATTTCAATATAATTGATGTATAAATCTGTAAATAAATTATCTGTTAGGGCTCTACTTTGGTACAAATTAATTTGACAGCATGCGTCGCACTCCGAGTATAAACACAAGTTGGTACATGATTACAACACCAGGTTTACTAGTATGGAAGGGCTAGCTGTTCCTAGACATTGCAATAAATATGGCAAAAAGACACTGCAATACAGTATACCTAAAATATTTAACATGTTACCAAACAATATTAAAAATACTGAGTTAAATACGGGAGTGAGACGTTTGCTCAAATTATGGTTATTAGAAAAAAGTTTTTGTATTAGTGATAGTTTTTAATTTTTCATAATGTAATATGTAATGTTTTTCAAGTAAAATTATTATTAATGTAGGTTAAGTGTAAATAATCGATGTAATTTATTAGAACCTGCTGACGAGCTGTATGTATGCAACTCGGCAGGACTTTAATTTAAGACTATTTTGTAAATATTTTTGAAAAAAAAAAACAACAATTATTATTAAAAACAACGATTTTATTTGTGTATCCGATAAAAATTTTAGAAAACGGTCAATCATTTTTTTACAAAACAAATTATATTGTGGCTCGTTTTTTTAAATAAATACAATAAAAGGTTTTTGATTTCCTTATTATTGAATTAAAATACCTCCGCGGTAAAACTTGTTTTAGAATAACGATCACTCAGAATGCCCCTGGCCGGAGTGACTTGTCCTCCTGAATATAAATCTTACGAACTATAGTCCGATTGTAATCGTCGGCCTCGTGGTGTAATAGTCAGCGCGTTTGCCTACCATGCAAGAGGTCTCAGGTTCGATTTTCGACATAGTGGAAATGAAATATTTATTTAAAAGGGTGTTTTTACGCAAGAATATTTCATAGTCCCTGGACTAGTACCTGTAAGTTTTGAGAGTAAGACTGATCAAAATACACTGCGATTGGTGTACCAATACAGTGGCCTATGCACCATTAGGTGCTGAAAAAGAATGATGATGATGAAATAACTTTAAAAAAATAATAATATACCTTACCTGATACGCTCGCTTGTGTTCGATTCATTTAATAATAATATACCTACCTAAAGATAAAATTTTTTATTCCAGCTCAATTGGGTGGGTAGCGCAATGCTCAATCAGTACAATCCATACTTTTACTCGTCCATCCATCCATAATAATAATAATTCTAGTAACGAAAGAACCCTTTTGATACTTATTCAACGCTCTAATTTTATTGTCTCCTCTTTCACGGTAGTAGCTGCTCGATTGTGAAATAATCTACCCACTAATGGTAGAGTCACCCCGCCCCTTCTTTATTTACATAAAAATCAAGATTGAAATATCACCATCGAAATGTTTGAGTTATTCCTTTCCCTTTCTTCTTTCCTCTTTACTCTTCATAGTATAGTGTATATGTTTATAGTATAAATTTTGTATAAAATTATAAAATTTTATATAATTGGAATCATTGATCGAGCTAATAAAGTAGCTTAAAAAGAGTCAAAAATTTCATTTATTTAGGTTCTTTCATTAACGATGGTGGTGCGTGTGAAGGTGAAATACGGCGACTTTTTGGTATTGCCAAAAGTGGTATGAGTAGACTGGTGAAGATTTTTACGAATCGCAGTATAACCATTAACACCAAAATGAGACTTAAGTTTTCTTAATGTTCATGTACGGTGTGGAATGTTAAACACTGAGAAAATCTGAAAAGAAAAAAATCGAAGCTTTCGAAATGTGGTGTAGGCGGCAATGCTGTGGATTCCGTGAACGGCTAGACGTACGAATTACGAATGTATCTATACTCCAGGAACTGGACACAAGAAAAAAACTCACATCCATGTGCGAGAAATTAATCCTGCAGTTCTTTGGACATATTTCCAGGGACAACTATGATTGTTTGGAGAAAACTATTCTCCTAAGAAGTGGCGAATGGACAAGGTCTCACGGACGTCAACCGACAAAAATTAAAACCGACCGACCGAATTATCACTGACGAATGCCTACAGAAGAGCACAAGACCGTTCCAGATGGAAGGAGACTGTCCACAGATGAGCCATGCCTGGAGACAGGCGTGATCACCATCCTCAGACATTAGGCACGGATTGAAGAGAGAGATAAGTAATAATATGTCCTGGTACTTAAAACTTTCTCTAACTGAACGGTTTGGATGGGTAGGTAGGAATTGCCCTTAGGCAATATGCCCACCCTTATATGTTTAAAAATTGTCAATGCATATTATGTGGTAAATATATAATAATACGTGACAGTGGGATATCTCTTAGGAAGGCAATTTACAAAGTGTAATATGATAAAAATAAACAAATGCGAAAGTGGGTTGGTTTGTTTATTGTTTTTTTTCGCGTCTCAACGGAGCGACGGATTAACATATTTTTTTGCAAAGGGATATCCGGAGAGGTGAGAAGTAAAATAGGATACTCATTTTTCATACTCGAATTTCTGTAGACATGAACTGGATCCTTTTCCGTCCAAGCCGCTTGACTTTGAAATGAGTTACCCCTTTATATAAAAAATGCACCTTCTCTAGCCACCTTCAAGAAACGCCTGAAACATTATTATATATCCCTAGAATCCTGAACTCCTTGAGTTTTTACTATTTGTTTTCTCAAACGTATTTTTCTTATCCCTTTTTTAAAATAAAAAAAATATAAAAAAATGTTTTTTTTTACAATATACATAAGAGGTTAAACAGAGTATTAAAAAAATAAGCATAATTACATAGCAATGAAATCCATATTTATAGTACAAATAGTAAACAAAAAAATCACACAAAGGCATGGCCTGTTCGTGGGTATACAAGAAAATGCTAATGAATTTTTGCTTCTATATCTCTATCAAGAGGCATAATTTTATCAGCATTACCATATCTGTATCCAATGGTGCATAGGGAACTGTATTAGTGAAACAAATACACAGTATACTATCCTCTGTTACATGAAGAAAAATCATTATTGATTAAAAATAAAATCTAATACCTGCTTTATTTTTAGAGTTGGCACTTTTATTTATTTATATAAATACATATATATTACAAACAAATAATAACGTATCCCTAACTCTATGAGGCCAAGAACTATGTGTTGGGTTGGGACACAACATAATGGAAAGTGGAGGCATGCACCATTTTAAACAATAGCAAAAAAAATAACTTACGAATTAAGTTAACAAACATGTGTAGTAAGTACTGAATTCCTATATATTATTACATTACTTCAATTCTACAAAACAATGTTAATTCAGGCGAGAGTTTTTAAGTAGCTTCCACCAAACTCAAGGGGAACAATGATTAAAGCCCGTTTTCACTATTACGAGGGAACACAACGATACCCCTAGGAATAAAACTGGAGTTTATGCTCTAATTTCTAAGATACTAGGCTACGGGAATACACAAGGAATCACAAGAAATTACTTCCTTCTATGTTACACTTTCATATTACCTCGTTGCCGGTATAAGTATACTCCGGATGGTTTCAGAATATAATTTAGCCGTAAAGCAGTATAGTTTAAAAAATAAAAAGATCAACCATGTCACTCAACGACGTATATTATTCATTTATTTGTCCATTTAAAATTACATTTATTTACAAATTTATGAACTTACTAGCTTTTACTCTCAGCTTCGCTCATGTAATATTAGGGAGAAATTATTTACGTAATTAATAAGTTCAGTAGTTAATCAACAAGAATTTTTTAGATAGAATTATTGTATTTATTTTATTTTATTTCATTTTATTTTATTTTATTTTATTTTATTTTATTTTATTTTATTTTATATTATTTTATTTTATTTTATTTTATTTTATTTTATTTTATTTTATTTTATTTTATTTTATTTTATTTTATTTTATTTTATTTTATTTTATTTTATTTTATTTTATTTTATTTTATTTTATTTTATTTTATTTTATTTTATTTTATTTTATTTTATATAATTTTATTTTATTTTATTTTATTTTATTTTATTTTATTTTATTTTATTTTATTTTATTTTATTTTATTTTATTTTATTTTATTTTATTTTATTTTATTTTATTTTATTTTATTTTATTTTATTTTATTTTATTTTATTTTATTTTATTTTATTTTATTTTATTTTATTTTATTTTATTTTATTTTATTTTATTTTATTTTATTTTATTTTATTTTATTTTATTTTATTTTATTGGGTAATTCAACAAAGATACATACTAGAAAACATACAATTTGAAAGTATTCGTCGATACAATTTTACATGCATATATGTATATTGTATATGTTCAATTATAGAATTACACAAAATAGAATTATGTATTAAGATGTAATATATATTTTATATAGATTTTTTTTATACAGGATACAGTACAATAAAAAATAATTTGTACGTGTATTCTTATTAAATAAGATTTATTCCTAAGAGATTATTAGCAAAAGCTGAGAGAGTATCATGACAAATATCAATTGTATTGTTTCGGGAGTACATATTAAATTCCCGACAAATGCGGGCCTTAGGTGTGTGGTATGTAGCATTAATTGAAAACAAAGGCAGTTTAAATATTTCCCGATGTCTGAGTGTTCTCGATTCCGCATTTATTTGTATTTTATTGAGGAGGTTAATATCTACTTTATAGTTTAATATTTTATGCATAAATTTAAATCGAAAATAACGCGGTGTTTTATCAGAGAATCAAAATGAAAAAGAGGTAGAAATTACTGGTAATTTTAATTTGAACTCAGGTTAGAAATTTGGGACTTATACAAAAGGTACTTTAAGTTTTTTTTTTAACAGATTCTATCGAGTTTATATGATTTTGATATTGCGGACTCCATACGCATAAGGCATACTCAGGATTACTGCGAATCAAACTCATATATAGACTAGACATTAGACATATAACAGTTTCTGTTTTTTTAAAGGGTTTAGTTACTCTGTTAACCCCAGTAGTTTACTTACGAGTGTGACTAGTTAAGTAATCTATATAATGTTTAAAATTTAGTTTTGTGTTAAAATAAACCCCGAGATAAAATAAAACCGGAAGATCGGTATAATCAAAATAAACCTCGGGATTCAAAGTAGTAGCTAGGTCTCCCAACTATCACCATGAAAGACATAAGACGAGGTGTTAGTCCATGGTGACGTAGCATCGTTATTCTGTTTACAAATTCTAAATACAAATTCAAAAACCAAAACGAAAAGCAAACCAAACTAACCATAGATAAATTTGAAAATAATTTATTTCAAATTAACTCTTTTTGACATCGCGCCTTACCGCCTACTCATGTTCAAATAATGTCGCTCATTGTTAATAAAATACATATGTTTTTTATTGGACTTTTTTAAAATTTGGAATAAATAAAAAAATGACAATCGGTCGGAGGAACGTGGAGAAAACGCAAATTAACAAACAAACACACTTTCGCATTTATAATATTAGTTTGTATTATGGCTTTTTAGGCTGTGCCCGATAATAAGAAGAAAAAATACGTAGTAAAATAAATAAAATCATAATATCATGTGATACAAGGGAAGAGCAATCCAGAAATAAAATAAATAATACGAATAAAACAATAAAGAATAACAATAAAAAAAGAAAAAAGAAAGTGGTTCAATATAAATAATTAAATATAATAGAATCGAAATCATTAGAAAATAATACAAAAACCTAATTGACATCTGGGCCCCGATTACAATGGGAAGTTAACAGAGTTATCTTCAACTGTCTATAAAGAAATATCGATATTTGTGTAGGAAAATGAGTATATTTGCATGAACATTTAAAGTATCTTCGTCGGTAACCTATAATTGAACCTTTTAGTAAATGTTATTAAATATTTGCATATAACCACTTACCGCTATTTCTATGTCTACTGTTTTTTAAGACGTACCCGTCTCTTCGTCAGGACACCAATCAAACCAACATACAAACCAACATGCAAAACCTACTATACACCTACACCATAGCTGTAGCACAAAAATATAAAACCAACACGACATGCATTTTAATAAGCACATGCACTGATTAGGACAAACACGCACTGATTAAATTATGAAAATATTATTTGTTGTGTAAGAAATAGTTGAAAAAAGGTAGAGGGGATGGGGGAAGATGTGAGCTTAATGTGTTTAATAGGGTGACCATTACAGTGGAACGTCTTATAAAGGACTATATTGAAAGGCTGTTTGATTATTGATCAAAGGAACATTATTTTTTAAAGCTTTCCTCATGTGAAATATTTTCATATTATTTACTTTCAACCCTTTATTATTTGTATGTAAGATTTTAACTCCTGTATTTTTATTAAAGTAATGATCCAAATTGATTGGTGATTTGCGGATTTGGTAGACATAGAAAAGTCGTTAAGTGGTTATATACAAATATTTAATAAAATGTTTGACAAGAAAGTGAATGCTTAAAATATTAGTAATATAATTGAATATTTTTATAAGAAAAACCATGTATGTACATTTAAATTTAATTATTTTCTTTCATCTATTGATATATTTAACAAGCCCCTTAAATTATTTAAAACTATATTTAGACTCATTCTATATGATGCTCACACTAACACACGCCTGAACACTTACTCTCACACAAATACACACCCTCACCTCTACACTTACTTTCATACATTTACACACAAACACACCCTTTGCAATGCATATACCTATATACGCGCGCGCACATTTGATGTACCATAATTTAATATGTATGACTTTTATTTGGAAACTTCGCTGGTCTGTCTTTAAACCATATCGTTATCATGCATTTGGATCATTGCTGACTGTATGGTTCCGTAAAATAAATAAATAAATAAATAATAAAACTATGTATGATAGGTGCACAAATGTTGAGATTCATACATTGTGTAAAGCTGAGATAGGCATCATCGTCAAAATCAAAAAAAGAGTTCTGCGTTGGTTTGGACGTGTAAAGCGAATGGACAGCAAAATAACGGCTAAAAGGTTTCATGATGAATGCATAAATCGAGCAAGATTGACATGGCATGACCATATACAACTAATACTTGAAAATGAACAAGTCGGAATTATCGGTGAGCGCGCATGAGAAGATTTACAAATATAAAGAAAGCGAGATTTGTATGCGAAGACAGAATGATATGGCGTTCAATCTTCACTGCCTACCCTAACGGGGAAACGGTGTGATGGTTTGTTGTTGTTGTTGTTGAACAAATTTCCTCATGACCGACGTCGTCAGATTAGTTGGAGACTAAACTAAATTCTAAAAAATTAAAGTGAAATTAAATTACAAAGCGTATTTTTATTATTATAATTAAAATGCAGTTCCATCAAAAAATATCAGTAGAAAAACTCAATCTTTGAAACGATACATGGTATTTATTATTACATATACCCGGGTTCCATAAAATTGAGGGTAGTTATGCAACGCTCTAACATCATCGAAACATAATATTTTTGCAATTACATTACTTTCTGAATTTTGCGCTAGAGACCAATTTATATGAGAATTTTTTATGCCTTATACATACTTGAATATAACAAAATGTAGCTAAAGTTTCTGCTCTAATTATATTATAAGCAATAAATAATTAAGGCAATAGCGAAAGTTAACTGTGTAGTGTGTATACACGTAAATACTCCACAAAAATATTTATTTATCAACATAATATTAATAACAATGGCTAAAGTGTACATAGTTTAGTAAATTATATTAAATAGCCAATGACAGTTCATAAGCTCTGTAAATACCTAGACTTCCATATTTCCTCCTCGAAATGTTCTCCCTCTCTGTTGCAACAAAATTAGTCCCAATCCCAAATAACTCTATATGGAGGAAATCCTGCCTGTCTGCGAAAATTTGGACATACTCAAAACATTGTCGAATTAACTAACTATAGCTCAATCTCAAATAACTATCGACGTGATAATTATTTCTCACCGTGGTTGTTTATCATATTCACGATCACAATGCACAATCCGTGAACACCTAATATTAAATGACAAAATATTTACGTTTCGCGACGTATAATCCTGCTGCGCAATCACATATTTGAATTACACCGGTATAAATATGAAAAATATATTATTTATTATTTATCATGCTATTTATTGCATTTAGCTGGCGGTTGACAAGCCAAATGTCGAGAAAAACAGTCGCCATAGTAATTGTAATTTAATTTTCACTTTTTTGTATTAGATACTCCGTACTATTTTGCAAATGCAGTATATTGGATTATTTTTTTATAGTAAACGCCGATTTTTCACCAGTGAACTTTATTTATTTACGAGGAAAACAAAAAACAAACCGACACGAGCGTTGACTTAGAGATTACACACGCGTTAATATATGACTGCGTTAAGTTAAGCATATTCATTATTGTTCCTCGTGATCACTCAAATGCTTAGCATGTTTTTAAGCACGTCGATAGTTATTTGTGATTGAGCTACTGGTATAAGAAGTATAAAAATTAAAAAAAGGTTTTCAGGTGTTGCTCAGTAGGTGAATTGGTTCATCCAGATAAATCTCACCCACATGATGAAGGTTTCAGCTCTTTTACTTTACAAAAGTCAACAGATGGAAGAGTTGAAGAAATGTGGATGTTTAAACACAGGCAGAATGGTGAATGTTACACATTGTGTTAAGTGGCCACTCAAACCAGCTAATGGAAAGTCATAAGCCCTGTAAATGCCTGGACTTCCATATTCCCTTCTCAAAAATATAAAATGTTTGTATTTACATATTTGTAAATTTAGGGCCTTAAAGCCAAACATCAATTTCTTCCCACGAATCAATAAAATATATTTTTTTTTTTACCAAAATACCTTTACAAAATATTTAAGGCTTTATTTATTTCTTCTGGGTAACTTCTATATCACCATTTTCGTGAAAATCACCTCAAGGACGCTGATAAGGGATGTTGGGACAATATATCAAATCAGGAACCCTTGAGTAATGAATGGTTCGACATTATTGACGAATGTTACTCTCCAATAGCAAGAGTATTTGGCTCTAAAACATAGTTTCACTGATGTGAAAGATGTCGATCTTCAAAGTGGTAATGTTCAGCTGCCTGGCTGATCTTCTAATCGGTACAACCTGAGTTATAAAAGATATTATTTATAAATTTTTGCTTTATAACATATTTATGGGAGAAAAAAAACAGAGTTAGCAATATGTGTACATACACAAATTAATAAATATCGATAATAGTCTTCAACGGGAAAAGGAAATAAAAATAACGGAAAATAGGATATATTAAGGAAAAGAACGGAGATATTTCTTTGGGCGCGATACTGTAGAAACATCTTGGAAAGAGGATAGTAATTTAATAACGGATCAGATATATTTTACAAGTATTTCAAAACGCTCGCAAAACGTTAATTGGATTTATTATTTTCCAGAATTTATTGCGAGTGTTTATTAACAGTTAAATATGTACTAACATCAAAAAGTGTGCCATTTTAAGCACCGCTAATCACTTGGACGATAATGAGACCATGTTATTGCATCATAACTATTATTAGATACGGAATAGATAATCATAATCGCTAGGCAGGAAACGGCCTACGGATTGCAATTTAATGGATTCGTACTTTTGCCATTTCCTGACTAAGTCATTAAAACAGACAGTTAACTAGTCCTGGAATCATACCAATTATTCAGTTTACTTGCCCTCTTCTGACTAACTGTTATATCTGACGATATTTTCATTAGCTTAAAAACAAAAAACCTGTAGTTTTTCCGAATTATAACTTTTTAGTAAAATATAAGTAACCGGACCGAACAAATAACCGAATACCGCACGCAACTACACTGGCTTCGTATCGGGCATGGAAAAAATATTCACATTCTATCACTTCTTCAAAATATTTTGAATGATTCCACTTCGCCGGTTTACCTGAGAGAGCTCTTCCGACCTCTATCACAACATGGACTATTTATTCTTTCTAGTAACGAGATTACCCTTTTAATACCCATTCCCCGTTCTAACTTATTTGCCTCCTCTTTCACAGTAGTAGCTGCTCGATTGTGGAATGATCTACCCACACTTCTTTATTTACATTTAAATCAAGATTAAAATGTCACTATCTAAATATTCAAGTTTTTTCTTTCTCCTTCTTATTTTCTTACCATCCTCTTTCCAATCTTCATAGTATAGTGTAGATTTTTAGTATATTTTTGTTTCAGATTTAGCATAAAATTGTAGGAAGTAAAAAGAAGATGGAAAGAAAATTCCCAAAGGTAATATGCCCGTCCTTACATGTTTATGAAATTTATATGTATATAAAGCATTAAATAAATGAATGCATAAGTTGTATGGTATTAATATTTTTCGTTAATATTTCTTCTTCAAAATTTCCAAATAAGCAAACAAAAACAAACCTTCACCCCGTTTCCCTTTCAAAGAGGATAGAACGCCATATCACTCTGCCTTTGCATACATACTTCGATTCCTCTACATTCATACATTTTCTCATACACACACGTCGATAATTCTGACTTTGGACATGTCTTTTATCATAACTGATAAAAAGAAGTATAAAAATTGAAAAGTACTTTTTAGGCGTTGGCGTTGGCTAGTACGTGAAATAATAGAGAAATATCAGTTTTTAAAAGAAATAATTAAGTAATACAGGTCTATGAAATACATACTGTCCAGTAAAAAAAAATAATTTTTTGCTACTTATTAGTAGCATGATAGATATTTTTAAATTTCGAATTTTGAATTCCGCAAAAACGGTCATTCCTTCGGCCACGCCCTTAATACATCACAATTCATGTTTATTTGTTCCTGGCCATTGAATTTTGTATAGAACATTACCACGAATCTTGACGTCACAACAACCAGGGCCAAACACGTCGTGTTTTTCTACGAACGTATGTTTATTAAATTTCTTTTTTACATTTATGTAAGGAAACATTTCTTCACAATATATTGATATTGATTTTGAAAATACAATTAATTGATTTCTGGCATTTCCTCAAATCACTGTATTCCCTTGTACATAAGGCAGTTCTGGGACATTGCTTTCGAATTATTTTCTAGTCTTATATTTTTAGATCCTCTTGTTGCATAGTTATGAAAGAACTCATTATTTTTAAGTTGGTTTTGGAAATATCTCGGAACTATTCCTTTAATAATTTTGGCAACATTGAATTTTATTTATCGATCAATTGTCATAATATCTAGAATGATGTAATAACTTATATTTACATTTAAGTTATTAATTAAAAAATACCTTGTACAGTTTTACTTATTTGCTCAACCAATTAGCGCTTTCACCCTCTAATGGGCATCTTCAGACTGGTGTAAATGGACTTAATTGTAAATATACGTTATTACATCATTACAATGGAATTCCATCAAGAATTGTCAATAAATAATTTCAATCAAATAATATCGAAAAGTTGAATCATTTTCTTAACGTTCGTGCGTCTGTAACTATTGAGTATGTACAACAAACATCCTTCATTTGCTCTCATTTAAGTGTGGAAAGGGTGGAATCCTAAAGGGTCAGAAATAACGATTTATGTAATTCAATATTGAAAGGTAGGAAGTGAAAAGACAAATTGCTGACTCAATGTGCTTGAACAATATAATTAATTCCAATCTCGATTCATCATTTTGCGCAGAAAGAATTACTTTAAATGTTCCCACATGGCAGTTAAGGGTGCATAATACGTTTTCCCTTCCGGTACAGTAAACCCCCCTATAACGTACACTCGTATAAGGTTTTTTCCTACAACGATGGTCCCCCGTATAACGTACAACGGAACGGACACGTTCAACGGAACTAATAGCTGCTCTGTCCTAAGGTTATTCACATGATACTGTAAGTAAATATGTTCTACTTGGAATTAATTATCATGAAATAAATTGATGCACACTTTTTGTTTTATTACTTTATAATTTATCAACAGTGTGTGCCATTGTTTGACAAATATATCGTCCCCATCACTTTATTTGACGAGCGAGCTATTATTATTACTAGTGCTATTGTTACTAGCACCAACTAATCAACTTCTTGAAGTGGTTTTATACTATGATATAAAATAATGCGTATTTTTTGCGAAAATAAAATTAACTGCCTAACTATTTTGCCAAAAAAAATCTTAAGGCTGCAGTATGATAGTTTGGGGTGTGGTCAACCTTACTCACTTTCAAGTACGTAAGGTAAATATATACTTTTTGCTTTACATATAACATTACACTGAGGCATCCGGAATCAGTCCAACGTGTGCGCGGTAGATGTCATACACATTATCTCTCATGTATATAATTCTTATTTACGAAAAAAAAGTTAAGCCGTCATTATAATAATAAAAATAATAAATCGAAATACATCGTATTACGTCATCCTGCGCGAGTTAAGTCCCCCTTATAACGCTCCCCCCGATAACGTGGTACCTAGCTCAACGTTATAGGGGGGTTTACTTATTTAATAACAATTTTGCACACATAACTCCTTATCTCGTATCATGGGGTTGTAACAGGATATTGATGTTGATGTATTTAGTGATGGTCCACACAAATAAAAAAATCCTTAAATAATCAAATTTATTTATTTATTATTTCACGTTTTACATAAAACTCACTGGGCACATTCGTTTACATGATTTAATATATTTTACTTATAGTGTCGAAAAATAAACATTAAAAATATTACATATTCACATTTAAATCCACACAGATATATATACAAATATAATAGTAAGAGAAAAAAAAATCAAAAAGAAAGAAAAAGAAAACAACATTATATTATTAGTACAGCTCACACATTTAACTACTGTGCAGACATTAGGTCAAGTAACAAGCTACTGTCAGCTCCCGGTGGCCCAACATCCGCACAAATGCCAAATATACGAGAATATGACATAGATTTATAGAGACACTGTGTGGATACAAATACAAAACATGAAATGCAAAAATAATTTTATATTAACAAGTTTACTGCTTTGGTGGGGTGACCATCTCAAGACAATTCTCGGGACCCAAATCAAGTAACCATTTTTTTACAAATACAGTCGTGCTTCCAATATGTTTCTTGTTTTTATTTTGAATTATTCATTAATAAAATATTTGTCGTTAATCTTATCGTTACCATTATTACTATAATTATTGTTATACTCGTACATAATAAAAATTCTACCATTTTTGTGAGACGGTTTATAAATTACTAATATTTTTTTTTTATTTTTTAAATGGCGTAAATTGTATTATACATTAGTTGAATAAATATAAGTTTTATAGTGAGAAGATCTTTTAATATAATTACATATGTATCCCCGTACTGCGGGCCAACTGTTTGTGATTCCTGATTTTTATAATTCGAATAATTACTATCAAACTTATATGTTATTCTTATTTATATATTATCTAGATGCATATAATATGTATTTGTATGTTCGTTTTGAATCAACGTTCGCGTATTGTCAAACCTTGTTTTATTGTTGACTTAATATCGTATTTACTGCATTTTGTGGTTACCTACCGTACTCGTATTGTATGGGACTCGTCGCACATTATTCAATCAGTGTGTATCAGTTAAATTTGAAAATAAAATGCTAATTTTTCAAAATACGGTTTTGGAATTGAATATACTTTAAAAAAATACAATTTATAACATTTCTTGATTTAAATTTTAACAAAAAGGTCTCAAACTTTTTACCTAGCTCTTTTTTGTACCATTTTTAATATATTTACAAGTTTTAAACAATTATTTGCTTATACTTACGCACCCACACACACGCACCCTCTCCCTCATTCATTCCCACACGCACATGTACCCTCTCTCTCATTCATTTACGCATACACACATTCACATACATATGAATACAAACGTCACACACATACAATTGCGTTAACTCTTTACTAATATATTATGTGTCATTAGATTTACAGTGGATTTTTTTTATTGGCTTTAGTATTGTTAATATTTTTCTACTTATTTTGTTTATGTAATAGCTGTAAAAATCCCAAATAAAATCAAATAAATAAATTAAATAAATAAATAAGTTAATTAATAAATAACTATATAAATTATAAATTAAATTTTAGTATGCTTAACACCCTTAATCGTTTTATCATTATTGATGTTAACAGTGTTCACATATAACTGATGAAAGATGTTTAATATTATTTTTATTATTGTTTTAAAGTGTGCACGTATTGTGATATCTTTTACTGTTAGTGAACCAAAAACAAATATTTATAAAAAATGACGATAATTCGTGTCCCATACTAGAAGATCCAGATAATCTACTTGTGTAAGATAGAGATGCCATGAATAGTGATTTGGCTGAATACCGAATATTCGACCGCGCTCTCGGCCGAAGCGCCGGAAATTCGGCGCCGAATGTTCTGCAAAAGATGTGTGCATTTTTCACGTGACAGGACGACCCGTCTCATTGCGGTACGTGTGGGGGTGACGGGGCGGGCGTATTTGTTTTATTTGCAAGTAAATCATGTCCCGACACGCGTTATTTATTCATTATTACGTCACATTGTGTTACTAATAGTCATTATTAGTAATAATTAAAAGTAATTATTTATTCCATAGAACTAATAATCCTTAATTCTATGATTTGTTCATTGTACATCATGGCTCTATTTCATAAATAATCGCCTATTTGGGAATATTATGAGATTTGTAGTGAAGATAATAAGCCAGCTGTGGGCCTTACTAATAAACTTGGCATAAAGTTACGCCTAGGCATAGTGGTAAAATCAGGATGGAAATACCATATTTATTCTTCTACTGTAATAAGGATGGTATTTCCATCCATATTCTACCACTTTACCCAGGCGTAACTTTATACCAGGTTTATAAGTAAGGCCCGTGTGTTTGCTGGGTAATAGGAAGATCTCACGAGGTATTATTTACGAGAAGAAGCACAATCGTTTGCCACCAAAAAATGCTGTAAAAAATGTTTTTATTCGTCACAAATTATCACTGATAGATTTTAAGTATTAAACTAAGCATTTATGATGAAAATACAATAGATGCATACATTTTTGAGAAATATGCGAGTTTTTTTTTCATGATTTGGTACTCGGCATTCGTTAAATTAAAAAAAGTAGCCTAGCAGGCAGAATACCGAATAGTAGCCAAATGTTTGTGACATAGTCGTGAATTGTAATATATAAGTTTACAGCTGTAAAAATAATACGCATAAGACATAATTGCGTTTTCTTGGTGTAGCTCTTTGCTGTACATTTTTTAATTGTAGAGCTCTAAATAATGATTGTCAAGACAGTAGTTATAATACACGTAGGCATGGAAGCATTACACCATTTATGTTTTACTCAAATGAAAGGGTGCAGTGGCTTTAGCCTTCAGGCTGTTGACTTTACACTGCAAGATCTATGTATTTTCCCGAGCCCAGATATCTAACGAGTGTTTGTTGCGATCGGTAACATTTCACTTCTGCAGGACATGACGGAAAATGAAAAGAAATGAATATTGTCTAACAGAAGTCTGGGCTCTGGGCAATAAACAGTTTGTCATTGACAGGATTTTTTTAATGGAAAATAAAATAGTTGGATTATTATAATTTTCGTAATTAAAAATTTCAACTAGTTGTAACTGATGTACTAGGTTCGATTCCTGGCAGGATCGACGTGAAATATTTGTTTGTAAGGTGTTTTTACAGTGAAATATTTCAGCGTAAAACTGATGACCTTACTTTTATGTATCAGATCATCAAGAAACACTGGATTTGGTGTTACAATGCAGTGCCATATGCACCTTCGGGTGCAGATAGGGTGCGGATATCATGATAATAGATAGAAGAATCCTAATTGACCTAATATTACTTTATAAAGTGATCAATTCATTCATTGACTGTCCAGATTTGCTGGAGTTGGTGTGTTTCCGTGTACCTGTTCGACATGCCCGCCACAGATCTCCTTTTTGTTCTGCAAGTTCTAGGACCAACTATCACATGCACTCGCCTATCCCTAGGCTCCACAGATATGGTAAGCAGTATGAGGACAAGGCTGATATATTTCGGTAGTCATGGCAGAAGGGACCATTTGTATTTTTGTCTATGTTTTAGTTTTCAAAAGTTTTAATTAATATTTCAGTAAATACACGCAGCAAAAAAATATTAAAATCAGCGTCATTTAGAATGGTAATTTATTATGGAAAAGCAACACTAAAATATTTTTGTTTGTGGATTAAAGTCTCGAAATTAAGACGTATTTCAGCTCTCCTCAGCATTTTTGAAAATTAAAGATGGTCCCTTCTGCCATTTGACTACCGATTTGGTTCTGGACTTGATAGTTATAAAACGAGTCTGATATCTTTTTTTCTCTCGCAATATAATTCTCAAACTTTTCTTCATGTTTAAAATGTTTTTCTTTTTTGCTTTTTCATATTGAAGTATATATTTCGTTAATATTTTTGGTTGCTTATGTGTATTTACCTACTTGTTACTATAGTTATGCAATTTTATATTTTTTTTATGTATATTTTTTTCATATTTATGTTCAATATATGTTAAAGGCAATTTATGCCGTTTATGTAAAAAAAACTTTTCTTTGCACCCGGCCCCGATGGAAGTTATTACAATACGCAAAAAACAATGATTTCAGCATTCACATTGTTACAAGTCTCCTTAGATAAAGTCAATGTTCGAGTTAGTAGTGCGATATGACTTTATGGGGTCGAGGGCACTCGAGCACGAAGGTGCGCATGGGCGGCCGAGCACGACCGACACGGCGCGTGCCCGTCGCGTGCCGGGTTACTGCAGCCGGCGACTACAGCAACCGGCCGTCGAAGGCAAGGAGGCCAAGGAGTAAGGAGCGAGCAGAAAAGCAGGAATTACCTACGCTTAACCCGACGGAGAATTGTAACTTCGTTGCTTACAACAAATATGTTAGATACTTTGAAAATAATCTATTGGGTGTTAACATATCGTCGCTTTAGTTCGTTTTTGTTGATTTAAGTGTACAGGAGTCCTCAGAAAGCCTCTATTTATATATATATTAAATTCATTCATGTATAATAAATTAAATGTTTTACCAGTTAAGGGTATTTTATGGAGCAAAATTATTATCCAACCGATGTTTAGCTTGATATATAAAAATAAATTAGAACACAGCTATCTAACAAGAATTACATCTGTTGATGGCCTAGATGTACCTAAATTTAAAATTCAATATGGACAACGTACGCTGGATTATATTGTTCCAAAAATATTTAATATGTTGCCACTTGACATGAAAACATGTCATGATAAAAATAAAATTATGTTTTTATTACGAAAGTGGTTAGTAGACAGAACGTTCCCATATTGATTTATTATTTATGTAAAACATTTTTTATCTCTCATTGAATACATTTTTGTTATTTTCTTAAGTTAACATTTTCTTTTATTTCTCTCTTATTTTATTTACATTTTTAGATCTCAATTTTAATGGGTACTTTTAATTTTCTTATGGTTTTTTTTTTCCGTAGATATGAATTGAAATTTTCGATTTACTTTGTTTTATTGTTTATCTTGTTTTAATTTTAATTGTATTATTTTACTCTATTCTCTAACTTTAAAAAAAATATATATAATATTTTTCAAGGCATCAAAAACAAAATAATGTATGTTCATTATTTTATACATATACAGTATTACGTCTGTATTATTTTATTTGATTATTAATCAAAACTAATGTCTGAGCACCCGATGACAAACTATTATTGAATAGTTTATCGGGAAAAAAAATATTTTTATACTTTGTTTTCTTTATAACGTATTAATTTTGTAATAATTTGTATATTTTATTGAATAAAGACTCCAGAAAAAAAAATTGTTTCGGGGGTTTTTCAAACTAATTTTGACTTGAGTTGTGGTCATTATTTATGCCTATTTAGTAAAAAAAAACTTTAAATGTCTATTTCGGCAGATTTGTGTTTTGGTCTGTTGGATGAAAAACGAACTGAAGCGACGATATGTTGTGTTAGTTTTTTTTTCATTTGAAAATGAGCACCAAAAGTAAGACAAAATGCTAATGGTTAGGTATACGTCTTTGGAAAGAATTCTTTTTTCGTCTACTTGACATTCTATTTTGAAAGCTCGTAATCAAATAAAATAATGTACGGAACTTTAAAGCAAACACAATATTTTGTAAAGCAGAAAATTTTCTTTGGAATGACGTATAATCGTTACCATTTTGTTTCACTTTTGATGCTCATTCTGAAAAAAAACGGAGACAAATTATTTGAACATCTAATATTTTCACAAAGTGTGAAAGCACTGCCTTCACACAGCCGAAAGACCGAGGTTTTTCCTATTGATTTAGCTCAATCGACTAAAATTGAGAAGATGAGTAAGCAGTAAGTATGCAGTTCCACGGAAAGTTGGCCGAAGAGACACTGGTACATATTTAAAAAAATGTATTATTTCAATAATAAAATTAGTTAGCGTCGTATGGTACTATTAGCTAAAAAAAGTACATGTAACTTGCATAAAAATTACCTTAATAAACATGAAAAAGTCTAATATATGAGAAGAAACACAATATGACTTGTACCGCTTTATGTATTTCAGTTTTAAGATTACTCATTTTTTAAAAGTTTAATCTAGAGGCGGCTCTACACGCTGGCTAATACGCGAAAGGAGATCACCCAGATTGGGCTAATTTTTATTTTGCCGGCCAACAAATATAAACGCATTTTTCAAATAGAATTCATATATTCACAATTCAGAAATAAACATTTTTTATTACCATGCCAAAGTTCTAAGTCAATTCTATGAGATTATATTTAGGTTTGAATATTTAGCCTCAAAGTATCACTCAGACTCAGCATAGATGTAAAGCGGTTTTGTTTTGTCAAAAGTGTTTTATAAAATGGTGTAATAGTAGTTAATTGTGTTTTAGTCTCACGAGCATTATAAAAAGGCTCAGGGGGAAAATAAAACAAAAAAATAAAAATAATCACTGTATTTAATATTTTAATGTTATCCTCTATAATTCTCCTGATCTAACAGATGTAATATCTACTTACCCTTCAGCAGGAATGTTTATGGCAGGCATACATTATAGGTGCCTTGCATACCTCATGTATCATACTATACATACACACCACATGGGAGCAGCAGCCGATAGTTCTTCTGCCATTATGGCAGGAGCAATAATAGTGCGCAATAGCTTGTCTGCCTGTGAAAGCTTTATTTATGTCTGTATACACATTATATGTTCGTAAACGGACATGCCAGGACTGGATTCCTTCTCAAAGTATAAAGAGATCCCATTTAGAATAGATGTTTTGAGTTTAAATATTATCTCACAGACTTGACTTAGAACTTAAGTCTGATAAAAAAGGGGTTTATTTTGTTATACTCTATTACAATATTAAATTTAACTTAGATGGCCAGCACTTTCAAAATTAGCCCAAAAATGTATGGAGGCTGGGTGATCTTCTTTAAGATGATAGAATTCTACACCACTATACATATATTTACATAGAAACCTCGGTTTTTGTACATGCATCTATTGAATACTCACGTGGGCAGCTTTGCCAACCTCCATCAAGCTCAAATCAGTAGATTCGTTATCAACTGCTCCACAAACAGTTCGAAAACCGCGGTGAGTGGCAGAGGGAAGGGGTAGATGCTGTTATGTCATAAAAAATAAAAAAATGTGTTAGATATTCAAAACAGTAGATTACTCCAAAAATCGATGGGAAGGTAGGGTGATCAATTTTTTTTTTATTGTAATTTTATTTTTCAGTTTTAAATAAAGAATGAAATAATACTAATTTTCCCGCTTCAGATTTTATTCCGACATTCTTACTAAAAGGTTATGTGCAACTAAGAAAAAAACCACTTTGTTTTTTGAATAATATTTCTATTAACACGGGATGGTCTTCTCGGAAACATAAGATACGTCAAAAGTAACTCCTATTCATAAGAGTGGATCTAAGTCACACGTGGAAAATTACAGACCTGTGGCTGTTCTTTCTGCAACAGCGAAGGTATTTTAAAACATAATAATATGTAGATTCGTCGCTTCCTGAAAAGAACAATTTATTATTGATGAACAACAAGGGTTCAGGAAAGGCCCCTAGGAATCAAACCCAGGATCTCAAGAATGGTAGGTGAACATGTTAACTACTACACAACGAGGCGGACTTATCACCAATTGATTTCCTAATTCAGCACTTTTACCTGAGAGCCGCCATCAAGTCGAAAATACCTATCCAGGATTCTATATTCTGATTTTATTTTACACACGGAACTATGTTGTGAAAACAGTATTTTAGTTTGTCCAAATATTTGTAGACAAGGACTAGATATCCCCCCTAGGGAGTAATTAATATAAACATGTTACAACAGAGACAGAACATTTTAAAGGGAATATAGAAGTCTAGGCATCTACATGGCTTATGACCAGTCGCGGGCTATTTTGAGTGGTCACTTTTCACACTGTGTAACCATTCTACTTGTTTTTTTTTTTTAAGAGAAAGGGTATAACTTGCTCAGTCTCTGTTTTAAAGGCTTGTCAACAGGAAGACAGAATATGGAAGAAAGTTATGAAAAATACACCACAACATCCAGACCAATTGAAAAAAAGTCTTTCCGGGATTTTTTCTCATGCAACTTTAGGAATCGAACCAGCGACGTCAGTTTCACAATTAGCCATCTAACCGATTGCACCACAGCGCCTGTCAAGTTTGAACATCCAATTTCCTTTATTTCTACTACCTATCATTTTTTGTGAAGTATAAAAGCCGAAACGTTTATTGGTGCATTTGAGATTTATCTGACTGAATAATTTTATCTACATACTAGGCAACGGCTGAAATCATTTTTCAATTTCTATACCTCATCTTAGGCTAGTTGTTTCAATCAATAGTATTTTGAGTTTGTTCTTTTTTTTGTAGAAAAGGACTACATTGGACTCCCTAGGGATTTTAAAAAATGAACAATGATGGATAATATTTAGGCATTGCCTAGTAAGTAACTAGCGTAATCAAGACACTCAGGAGGCATATCCAGTACATGGCTAAGCCAGCTATATCGCCTCCGCTTGATGCCAATTGTCACTGGAGCTTGTCACATTCATTTGAAAGCCCGACCACTGTTAGACCGGACTTGCATGTACATTTTCAAGAATAAAATTATTTTTTATTGGACCAAAATAACATTACAAACAAAACAAAACATTTAAAGCTTTAAATGAGGAAGTTCAGCGGTTTTTTTACATTTTGTATTTGTGAATCAAACTAAGCCAAAATATTACAAATTTACCCGACAGGTGGCGCAATAACAACAACAATAAGAAACAAACTAGAAATGACTAATAGATGGGGCGGGGGCATCTTGAAGATGTGTTTTAGGAAGGTGTTCAGTTTGGAGCATTGCCAGAAGATAAAAAGTTAACAGAGATCAAAGAAGCGCACATACTGTTTTACCTCCCAGCTTCCAAAACCAACCTGCCTCTTATTATGCCGATTGAAAGAGCAGTCAGCCAGCTGAACATTATCGCTTTCGCTGGAGATTGACACCTTTCACATCAGTGAAACTATGTCTAAGAGGAAAATCTCTTGCTATTGGTGAGTATTGTGCCTTCATAATATTGGGACGTTTCTCAAGAATTCCTGGCCTAGGATGTAGTCCGAATAGTTGAATATAAAAAATGTCTTCTTACACGCGGAGAAAATTAAATCATTTAATTTTACACCAAAGTTTCTCTAAAATGTACAAAAAATTATAAAATGAACTACTTTAAATGACATCATAAGTTCTTTAAATCAACTAATGATAGAATCTAGTAATAGATATCTGGTTTCCGGGAAGCCAATCCACCATACAACTCACCGTAGAGAACTAGTAATGTCACTTGTGGAGTAATTAAAAAATTAGAAAACTCGAAAAACTAATAGCAATAATAATACGATACATAAATTTTATTCTAAGTTTGATATAATCTATAAATAAATAAACTGATTTTTAAGATATAAGATTAGAGATTAAAGTAGTACATTTAATTCTTCAGACAACTCACATCCACTTTCATCATCATCATAAGTTCCACAGCTCTGGGTAAGCTTATGCTGAATCTAGAAGTCTGCTGCCTTTGTCTTCCAGTTTGTTATAATATGTAGTATGGACGTATCAGCACTGACAGGATCATCTATCACATTTTGGGCCTTCATGGTCTTCTAAATCCCTGTATAAGGCATTTTATGGGGTTGTCATCGTCCTTACGTAACCAGCTCATTTCAAACACCCCACCTTGATGGAACTGATCACATCGGGCTCTCCATAGAAAGCCTATAACTCCCTGTTGTATAGACAACACAAACCATTATGATTTCTCACAGGGCTATAGACTGCTCTGAGGATCTCTCTCTCAAATGCTGCAATAAATCCTTCAACGTACTTTACACAGCATATAATATTTGTAACTAGAGATGGTAAGAAAAAATAATTTAAAGGTCTATTGTTTCAACATAAGTGTCGATGTCGATTCAATAAAATTTTATACATCATTATAAAGTAAACAAATCATAAGTAAATTTGTAGAATTCAGGATGGGTAACTTAAATGCATAGTTATAACCAAGTAATTTATTATTTTTATTTACATTTTTTTCCAGTTTTCAAATGAAAACGTTACAACGAAATTGAAATTAAAATGTTACCAGTAAAAAAAGAAAACGTCAGTATTTAAATTAAGAATATTCACAATAATTATGTGTCAAGGGTCTAAAAGGGCCAATGTTGTAAGCCGGAATATTAAAGATGAGTACTTTTCAAGCCATTTTGTGGCATTTTTGGCAACTGTGTAGATTGATTTTTTTTTTATTAAGCTGACCCTGTACAATTGGCTAGAAAAAAATGAAATCTGATATTGGCCCTTTTAGACCCAAAACACAGAAATGGTTATAGCAGAACAAAAAAAAAATGGAATCGTGAGTTGTTTCACGTAATAAATATGGTTCGCCAGGATTTACAGATACACTATAATGAGGAAGTTCAGTGGTTTTTTTATTTGTTAGGACATCAGATGAAGCCAAAAAAGAATCATGCATTAATTACTTTGCGTGCGATGCCACTAGTTCTCTTCGGTGAATTGTCCCGATTGGTGGATTGGCTTCCCGGAAACTGAAAATCTATCACAACACTATAATTGGTTGATTGAGAATAACTTGTGATGTCATTTAAAGTAGTTCATTTTATTTATGCATTTTAGAGAAACTTTGACTCACAATTAAATACTTTAACTTTTACTGCGTGTAAGAATTTTTTTTGTATCCAATCTCCCGTAGCACTGAGCTTTCTCATTGTTTTGTTTATTTATTATTATTTTCAAATTAATATTATGTTTTATTTAATGATTTTCTCCATCTAATGAAATTTTATTATAATTATTTATTATTTTTTAATTTGTATATACAATTTTCTTAGAATGTAATTTTCAGTTTACTGTATTTTATACTTTTTTTTATCAATAATGAAGCTTCTTTATTGTTACTATCAAACGGATTCAGTTAAACTGTTAAAAAAAGCAATAATCCATTAAAACTTATTATTAGGTAGGTATGAAACACAATTCTACAAAGCTTGACTTTCATCATCACTGAAACGAAATTAGAAACAATTCATAGAAATAAATGCCTAATTTAGTACTACATATTTTTCATTCCGAGAGGTTTAGAAATACATATTTTTAAAATTCTGATTAATTTGTAAATAAAAAACCTAGTTAGTTCAGTTATTTAATTTATCTGTAACTATTCAAATCTAGCTATAATTTGGGCATTTATCCAAACTCCTATAATAAAAACAGGACTACAATATAAACATATGTATATGAATTAATTTATTACATGAATATGAATTATAAAAATATTGAGGTAAGAGTCTTCTGGACACATACCATAAAACATGGTTATAAGAGTTCTGACTAATATCACATGGTAATCTGATATTGTTACATAAAAATGAAATAGTAAAAGAAAAACAAAAAAATTATGTTAAGAACGTAATGTAAATTATAAATCATACATATTTGGAAGTTTTTAAAACAGTTCTATAAAATAAATTATGTATATTGTCGGGCCAATGTTGCCGTGTATTTGAATTTCAGACAGTTTTGAAATTAATCACAAATGTTTTGGACAACAGAGTACTTAAAAAACAGTTCATGTGAAATTCTCTAATAAGACAACATACTATGCATAAAAGATTAGTACTTAAAATTCTAACAGATTTATAATACCAGTTTTAAACCTCAATCTTAATCAGTTTTTAAAAGGATAGAGATTATGGCATTAACCCAATATTGAACAAAAAGAGTGACAAATAAAATTCGAAAATAAAATGACTGCAAAACTATTTGCTACAATGTTTAACCAGTGAAGTGAATTATTTAATATTCGTAATAACAACTCCGGCAGCAAGAGCTATAACTGTAAATCCTTGAGCAGCAATCCTTAATCTCATCATTTTTTGGGACATCTCAGGCCGTCCTTTACGGAAACTCCACAGACCATACCCCAAAGCACCAACAGTGGCAAGACAACCTGTAAAAATACAAATATCATATTTACAGAATATTTAAACCAGCTGATTTAAGATCCTAGATTTTCACGGTCGTTTTGATGCAAATTTAGTTTGTCTGAGTTATGTAATATCTATGATTTAAGATTCAGACAGCATACAATGCTGAGACGAATATTATCCTCAAAACTTAAAAAAGAGTGTTGTGTTATGGACATATAGAGTGAATGGACAGCGAAAGAATGGCTATAAAGATTTACAATGTGAATGTTGATATATGCAGAAAATGAGAAAGAATAAAAGACATAGTATGACCAAATTGAACAAATACGTATAGATAAATCATGCGTATTCATAAGAGAAAGCGGGGTCGGTATGTCAAGACAGAGCAGTGTGGTGTTCTATCTTCTCTGCCTAACCCTGCAAAGAAATGAAGTAAGGTTTATTTTTTGGCGCGTGTCATTTGAACTCTTTAGCCACATTTCGGATTGCATTGCAGCATCTATTATGAGAGTTGATCGATCACTTGATCAGAAAGGTCAGCAAAGAATGTGACCAACACATGGCACAATTACACAGAAAAACATAATTTGTTTACAAGAAAACTAAAATGAACATAATTAACTCTCCGTTTCTAGTGATATGTAGCCAGTACCTATTGCATTTAATAACTTTTATATCTCTGTAAATATAATAAACACAGGGTCAACATTTTCGGTATTCCTTTGTTATACATTTAAGTATAGATTGAAATAATTTATTGATAAATAATAAGTACTTATTGGGCACAAAATCAGGTAATATCAGAAATTGGAGATAAATCACGGATACAATCAAAAGCTTACCGATGTGTCGCATTGTCGTGGCAGTTTAACAAAAGAGTACCGAATATACGACTGTCTAAGACACTCTTTGAGTCTCACTCTCGATGCTATAGATATATTCGCGAGCGAGACACACTTCACGCATGACCCAGGCCAGCCTGTACTACTGGCCATAAAACGCCAATGGCTCTAGGTTACTCGAGGAGTTTCAGTAAGGGCGATTCATTTGCTTGGGCTGTGGGTGTTAAAAAATGTGTTTTCATGTTTTTAGCAATAATATCTCAAATACTATCTCTTTTAACTTCAAATATAGTTAATTAAAGCAATTGCTTCTGAATGTTTAATTTTTCGAATTGTAAATCCTTACTTTTTTGTACTTGTTTGACTACAACAAGGAAGATTTAAACCATGTTTTTTTTGGATGCCCCATAAATAATTGTTATCCTGATTTCCTATCCGACCTCTCGGATATTAACATCCCATTCCCTATTCATATTTTAACTCTCCTGTCTCCACCTAATAAACTTGTATTTAAAGTCCTATGTAAATATCTAGTTATGAATGGTGTTACGATGTAAATATGTTGTTTTATGTAATTTGAAAAAAAAATTAAATGCCAACTCACTAACTTGTATATATTACTAACACATGTGTAAATATAAAAATAAACAAAAAAACAAAAACTTGACACTGGTCAGAATACCCGAGTTGGGAGGTGAAAAGGACATAAAAAACGAAGAAGACTACACAACACCGGAAGGAGTAGATTTTTTAGCACAGTAAGAGATGGGTTCATTAGCATAATCGACAAGATTAATAAAGAAGTTAAGAAGAGCATATAAAGGAAACATGAAAATACGGGTTAAAAAATTGACAGTGCAAACATAGAAGCCTAAAAAGACTGAAAAATGTGACAATATTAGCAAGTTCAACAAATTCATAAGTCTTCCTCTTCTAGTTTTCATTTGCAGAAAACACCTGCATTTCTTTGAAGATTATCTGGTTGGCTTACCATAAACGAACCAATCGGAAGAACTAACAGAAAACAACCTCTGACGTCACACGCGAAGTTATTTCAGATATACAAAACTTATAAAAATCATAGCGCTGATAATACAGTATATAAAAACAAAATAAAATATTTTGGCTTAGTTTAATAGTCTAACAACAAATAAAAAAAGATACTGAACTTCCTCATCAATATACTGTGTTTTTACTTACAGTTTTTAATAATTTGCATAAAGATTTTTTTTTTCTCGGCAAAGCACCCAAATTTGAGTGATATGTGCCTTAATTTAACAAAGTTACTGTTGCAACAGTTAAAGAAATAGTTGACAACATTGAACTAGCGGACCACAAGTAAACGACTTACAGAACGGGGCTGAACAAATTTATTTATTTACATACATGTAGTTTATTACACATTATTTGAGACATAAGTCCCAATTCTATGGGACTAAAAGTCCTGTGTAGAGATGGGACGAGCAATTAGTTGACACAGACACATGAGTACGTCACCACAAATATAGGATCAGAAACACAAAAAATATATTTTTTAAACATATATGTGGCACATCAATATGGTAAACAGTAAACTCAAACATTCGGAAAATCATCAAGGAGTTTCCCACTCAAATCCCCCCCACTAAAGAAAATCCAGTCCTTAACTCCTCTCTTAAAAATAGTTACAATACAATAAAATAATAATAAAGAATATGTTTAATTTCAAAACACATAATTTTAATTTCGTAATTAATTTAGTTGGTAAGAATATGTAGATTAATGCTAAAAAGAGTCAACAATGTTTGATTATGTCCAAATGCTTGCAGACTGGCTGGATTTCCTCCCTAGGGAGTTGTTCATATTTAAATTTATTTCAACAGAGAGGGAAAAAGTTTTCGAGAAGGGAATATGGAAGTCTAGGCATTTACAGGGCTTATGACCTGTCATTGGCTGGTTTAAGTGGCCACTTTACACACTGTGTAACATTCACCATTCTGCCCATGTTTGAACATCCACATTTCCTCAACTCTTCCATCTGTTGACTTTTGTGAAGTGAAAGAGCTGAAACCTTTATCACGTGGGTGAGATTCATCCGGCTGAACCAAATCACCTACTAGGCAACGCCTGGAAACAATTTTCCAATTTGAAACTCTAACTTTGTGGTTATTCATTATAATAAAATAAATAAAACAATTTTGTTTTTAACCATTAAACACCCGCAGCATACTGATAAAATAAAATTCACTAGTTAAGCATACCTTGAGAAAAAAGCTTGTGTAGCTTTGAAACCGGTGGGCGAAAAAAAAAAACGAAGTTGTTTTATTAAGTTTTTGGAAGTTTGCAATTTTAATTTTGTCCAGTACTTCATCATATTATTTATTTTAAAATAAAACAAATAATATGATCTAAGACCGAGACTTAAAGGCTTCTCGTCTACACAGAAGATTTTACTAACACATCATGTCAAGCAGGCGTAGAATATTTATTTTATATAAAGCAAAATATAACAAGGATTATTTTCAAAACATGCCAAAAAAAATATGCAAATGTAAGGTAAATTGATCATAATATTTACATTCATAAACAATATTTCACTTTAAAATCTCTAAAAAGACAGTCTGTTTTCTAAATTGTTTAAATTCGAGATAAATGCAATCTATTTTACTACTGAAAAAAGTGGCAGAAGACCGATCGCAGGCTTATTCCAGTTTATACCGCGTTGGACACAGGTATAAACGTGGAATAAGTTTCAATGGTCGCTATCCCAGCTCTATACCGGGTATAATTGTATACAAGGTTAATAAGTACGAATTTTTACTATACTATCCTTACTCTATAACTATGCCTAGGTGTAATTTCATACCAGATTTATGAGTAAGGTCCAGGATATTTTAATGAACGCCAGTCTAGCTAAGCGAATGGGGCCGAATCTCGCCCATCCCATATAATTTTATTTCAAGAAAGTCAAATTCTTTTGTTAAAATTAGTTTAGATCTCAATAATCTAGGTATTAGGTTGGTATTGGCCAAAAGTCAATAGCAAAAAGTTGAAAACGACATAAATGTAAACGATTTGCAGCAGTTTTTCAGAGCCTAATTTCTGCATAATGGTAGCGCTGTGTTACAAAACTATATAGAATATCATATTTCAGAACAGTCTTATAAGCTCTAAGGGTTAAAATAATAAATATGTTTGATTTCTAACCTATTGGTAAAATTGGATTCGATCTAATTTTTCTACTCAATTTATCTTGTTGATTTTCTCCATAATGAGACGTCAGTTCGCGTTTAATTTGAATCCACTCCAAATGAGATTCGCTGGGCGTAGTAGAGGCTTTATCAACACTAGACATTTTGTATTGAGTATTTATATAATAATAACTAAACCGTGCAATATTCCTATATTTTGACAGTTCGTCAAGGTCTAAACTGTAGAATAAAAATAACCTTGAAAATGTCATGAGTAGCATAGACCAAAAACATAAAAGCTTAGATAATTTTAGAACACCATAGAGTATAAAAATAATTCTAAGCAATCGTTTCCCAATCACTTACCTCTGAAAATAAAATACAATGGAACTTCTTTTAACGAACTCCAGTATCAAAATTACCGAATCCGGATCGTTCTTAGGAAATAAATATCAAAATCGACATTATAATAACCAAAATAAGGGCACTAGATTTCTTTGTTAAATCAATAAACGTTGCTGGACACGTTTACATTTATATTTTTTAAAAATTTAAGTTTGTCAGTGAAAATTCTTGATGGAAGTTCATTGTATTTTATTATGAAAATAAAAGACGAGTGATACTTTATTCCACAAATTTAGAATATCCAGGACCGGTTTCCTCGCTTTTGTGGTATCTTTGAGTTTGATATCTTTATTAAGAAGTTCAATTTATTTATAATTACCTCTGTTTTTTATAAATACATTAAACTCCTTAATAAAGATATCAATCTCGAAGATGTTGCGAAAGCGGTGAAACCAGTATCTGGATATTCCAAATTTGTGGGTTAAAGTATTACTTTTCTTTTACAAGGCAGATTTCAATTCTCTGTTTTATTTCAAAAGCAATAAAAAAGATATACTGGACTAAATTCAGTGTTATTGTTTCAAATTATGACCTTTATTTTATGTTTCATCCAATTATCCGGATTTCTACATTTTTGGATAACGTCTGACACTTATACATCTGGAAAATAGTCATATTATTATTTTTTGGTTGTTCTCCTCTCTCCTCTCTCCTCACTGAAAATAATATAAAAGATTCTTATTTTTCCAATAAATGTCAGTCTTAAATTTTATTTACAATATATTTTTTTATGAAATAATCAGCAAGATTATCCGATACTTTATACATCACACTTTTATTACGTACAGTTAAGAAGAACGCCAACCTTTTTGTCCTGGCAATATTTTAAAAATAATAACAGCTGCCACAAGTTGCCGAATAATGCCATTTTATCTTTTGTCTTGCCGATTTTGAAGGATTGTCAAAATTTTGAAGAAAGGTATTGAAAACGAATATTCGCCATGAATTTCAATTATTCAAAAATGTGCTCTGTTGTGTCAAATTTAACAGTAAGTTTAGCATATTTTCCTTTTCTAATTAATCACATTTCAATGTTATATCTTGCCTTTTCGTCTTAATGTCGAGCGAATGCCAAACATGACGTCTTTTTTGAAAATATTTTAATTTCGAACCAGTTTGTGCGGCATTTGAAACATATTATTGCGTTATTCAAAGTGCTTTGGCTATAAAATGTGTGTTTCATTTTTATACATGCTTTTATCATCCTTTCACTCATCAATTTTATGTTAGAATTTTTTGCCTCACTAAAGCTTTTATATTTGGTAATACAAATACATAACGTATAACTTTAGAAGTTGCATTTTTATTTAAATGTTTATTGTATTGATTCAAATTAACAGTGTTACATGTTCACGTATACAGCATTTTCTTACAATACTCCCTTTAAGTGGGTCTTAACTCTGACTCAGATTCATGGTAAATCTTTGACATATTAATACACATTGTAAATAATATAATTATGTATTTATTTATTGTGTATGCAGACAATTGGTAGAATTCCATATTAAATTTAGTTATAAATCCAAAATAAAACAAGTTTATTGGATTACATTTCTACTTTATTTTTTATAAAATCTACAAAGGGTATATTGTGACGTGTTTTGTCTTGTTAGGATATTTTCAAACAAACAAAAAAAAGTAGAATTATTATCTAATAAACTTGTTTTATTTTGGATACATTACCAAATTTATAATTACGTACTTCAGTACCTACTTAAAGATTGACAAAATCAATATTCTTCCAGCGACCTATTAATTGACATTTTTTTTAGTTTTTTTCTCAGTGACAGAGAAGTTTGATGAACAGACATTTGAACATAGTTTTTTCCGTCACTCTCTCGCAATTGCCTCCCCGTTTCCTATATTCTGAAAAAGACAAATGCATGTTGGACTGAATATGCCCAACTTGAGGTGTCGTATTCCCAATATTCGCCACCCCAAATCTGAAAAAGTATCATAATAAAATTTTCTGTGTCAATACCATTTGCGTTTTTAAAAAATATTTTTCGTTTATAGTTTATAGTTTATACCGTACGTCCGAAGAGGGGAGATAAAACTGGATGCTTTTATGGGTTTTGTAATGGCCTAGCTCCCATAAGAAACCATTTATCAAAAAAACAATACACTGGGATACGCCAATGGTAAATAAATATAGCGTTTAAAAAAATCGCTGCTCTAGTTCCATAATCCAGGGAAAAAATATGCGAATAAGGTTGTATGAAGAAAAGTCAGACTGCGTTTCCTCTTACGTTTTCTTCTTATTGATCTTCAATTTATAATCATTTTGCCACCACATTACCACCACCCTGTTTCTCATTCTAGCTTCTGACATGTCCTTCAAGTATTTGGATAAGCGATGTGTTTCCCTGTCTTCATCGTTTTTGGCATTTACTAACATTCCCACTGTACATTAGTCCCTTAGTTCTTTCACTGACCATTCTCTACATATCCAAACCAACGCAGCACTTTTTTTGTTTATGGTTATGTCTTTTAAATTCCTTTTGCAAGTAATGCGTTTTGCTTATTTTTTCGATTTCTTCAAAAGTTTTTAGCGTTCTTGTAAATTATAGGAACTAGACTAACAGGTTTCTTAGTATTTTTTGCCGAAGTTGTGGACAATGTTCATAGCTTTTATTCTAGAAAATGTAATGTCACCTTAGAGTAATAACCTAATAGAGTCGCCCATATGAGGAAAAAGCAATCTATGATTATTGATCACGAAGCTAGCTACAGAGTACAGCAATACAACGGGCCATAGGTACTTGGGTTGAGAATTGCAAGCGGAAACCGAAACCGTCCATTACGCGTTTGTTGTTAAACTAAAAACCAAACCAAAAATTTGAAACGCTTTTGTTCTTTGCAATATAGCTGAAGGTTTTCTCTAGAGAATTATTACCCTGAGAATGTCACACTATTTGAATTAAATCCCAACACTCATTGGCGCACATAAGAAACTCTTAAAACTAATTTTAATATATGTATATATATATATATATATATAATATATATGATTAATTAAATAAATAAGTTCACCCGCTATGCACAAACAATTTCATTGTCAATAGATATCACAACAGACACTCAAGACTTTTTAAAAAGGACATATGGATGTTAAATATAAAAATGTGTCGATTTATATGGAATGTAATGTATTATTTTTCTTTTGAATATATTTAAAAATCAAGTTCAGTAAATACTTTCTGTATCCGGATGGATGAGAAATATATGTGGTTCTGTGTTTAAAATAGAACCGGAATGAGTGTTTTCAATTCCACGGCTACTCGCAGGTAACAATCTTGGACAAGGAAATCATGTGGAAATATGTCCACTTTGTAGTGTAGTGTTTGGCACATTCGCCTACTATGTTTGTGGTCCTTGGTTTGATTCCTGGCGGGGTACACGTGAAATATTGCTTTCAAAGGTGGTACTACCCGTTCAGGGACTATGAAATTTTCTAGTGTAAACGCCTTTTAAATAAATATTTCATATCAATCATGCCGGGAATCGAACCCGAGGCCCATTACACCACAAGGCCGACTAAAAGTAAAGTTTTACTAATGATAGTTTTTAATCTTTATTAATTTAATAGAATATGTTATAATATGTAATGTTTTTCAAATAAAATTATAATTAACGTAGGCTAAGTATGAAAAATCGAAGCAACATATTATAGGAACCTGCTGACGAGTTGTACGCTTACAATTCAGCAGGATTTTAATTTTAAGACTTGTGTAAATATTTTTGAAAAAAAATAATATGTATGTATGAGTATTTTTAATAAATGAATATAGATATATATTGTAAATTAATATTTTTAATCATATGTAAAAACCCTACGGGCTTAAAGAAATGGAGAAACATTTTTACGTAATTTTTATTTTTTTATTTTTCAGATCAGCAAATTACCCAAATCGTACTCTTAGTTTTGAATTTTTCGCGCTTGTTGAGAGCGTCGTCATTTCAATTTCTTTTTTGCTTTGTATATAAACTCACTTAAAGGAATAGCCAAGTTTTTCAGTACGTGAAATTTGTTTGACTTTGTTATTTGCAAAACAAAAATTCACCAGCCGTGATAACGCTATCTTTACGCTTATCACTGTCAGCAGAGTTCACAACACAAGATTGTGACAGACGGCACTAATTTTTTATCATACCTCTGTATTTTGTTTCATTAACAAGTTTGAACAGTTGTCGGCCGGCACTGTTATTGGCGCGTTATTTTCATTTGAATCAATTTAGTTCCCGACATTCTCTGGCATTGCACTTGCCAAGTATTTAGTTACCCTGCGCCGGCTCTAGCGATCGCAGTTTTTCAATAATCGCATCGAATTATTGGTAAAATCGTGTCGGCGGAAGTGGCCTAAGCGGGATCTCAAAATCAAGATGGCCGACCCAGAAAGGATCTCTTCCGGTCTCTCCTTGCCGCAGTGGATGAAGACGAAAGCCAATAATGAGCACGCTCGGTGAGTTGTTTTCCTTTACATAAATGACTTGTTACGATGCTTGGCTAGAATGCTATTTTTGCCTGTTGCCAAATGAAATATAAGATAGTGAAATCTCGATAAGAAGAAAGTGGTTTTGGTATGTATTATTTGTTGAAGACAATTAATTTCTTAATTGGGACGAAAAATCTCATGTTTTTTTTTGTAAATATAACAGTACAATGCGGTCGAATGTTATACATACAGTAGAACTCCGTTATTCCAGTCTTCCGGATTGCCAAATATTCCGATCGTTAAGGCCACCTTGTAGCATTTCTAAAGGTATATTACGTGTATTTTGCCTTTTTTAATCTGATCCGTGGGTCCGCGACACTAGCCACGGGACCAAAACCACTCATTAAAATATTACTACAGCGATGGAGAACATTTTCGAGAAGGCAGTATGGAAGTCTAGGCATTTACAGGGTTTATGATCTGGCATTGGGTGATTTAAGTGGCCACTTTACACGCTGTGTAGCATTCACCATTTTGCTTATGTTTGAACATCCGCAGTTCTTCAACTCTTCCGTCTTTTGATTTTTGTGATGTTTACGTTGAATGTAAAGTTTTTTTGTTGAAAACTAATTTTATTTTCTCGTTTTAATGCTTCTGGGAAAGAGTTCCATGTGGCAAATGATCGAAACGCTTTGAAATTATCACCGATACGTACAAATAAAATGCCCTGTGCACCATTACGTGCTATGAGATTTACAAGAAGCATTCATCTCTATGTTTCTATGTTGGCAAACTAAGTAGGTACTAGTATTTTTTGTTGAACTTGCGTGTCTTTCGCATCCCTCCGAATTTCTTTCGTTTTTTATCGAAGATTTTTGAAGTTCGCCGTTTCCGTTAGCCATTTTCCTGTTATTTGCGTCGGCCCACCTCATTGGCTGGCGGCCGACACACCTCGACCTGCCTCCACGCAGTTTTCGCTGTAGGCGCTCGGCGTTCAATGTACCATTATTGTGCTTGTGCGAAATTCAAATGCGCCACAAACTCTGAACAAGGACGCGCGTTTAAATATGTATTTTAAATGCAAATGTAATACTTATCCAATGAGGAAGTTCAGTGCTACGGGAATTCGGATATAAAATATTTTTTCTTACACGCGGTTAAAATTGGAGCAGTCCGGCGAAGTTTCTCGATAATTTATGAACAAATTAATAAAAAGGAACTACTTTTAACCGTCGCAGGTTCTGGTCAACAGCTGTTTAGAATAGCCAATCGATTATGTGTAGCGATAGATGTCCCGATTCCGGGAAGCTATGTATAGCAAGTTTTTATGCGTCGGGGTTCTCTTTTTAAATGTCAGCTCAGCTCACCGACAACAACTCCTGACGTCACGGGTGGAGTGATTTCAAAATTATGAATGTCTAAAAAATCGTGTCCTTGGTAATACGATACATAAAAATATAAAATAGACTTCGTTAATAGTCCATGAATTTTTTTTTTAAACACAGAACTTCCTCATTAATAATCCTGAAAATTTCAGTATCTGGGTACTTAGGCACCTTATGTCCGCCAAGTCAATTTCACGGTTCATACTCTTTTAAAAGGCGAAAACTTTATACCTTAAATCATATTTTAAGGCAGGTAGTTAGGTGAGTCTCTCTTAAAAGGTGAAAACTTTATACCTTATATCATATTTTAGGGCAGGTAGTTAGGTGTCTCTTTTAAAAGGTGAAAACTTTATACCTTAACCCTTATACTGCTAAACAACGATATATCGTTGTTGTTAATCCCTATCATAAAGTTCCAACTAGACTGATGCTGACGTCATAATCCCCAAAAGGGTAAATGAATTCGGGAACTGCTTGTTGCACTTAACCGTCAGTGGTATAAAACATTTTCAAAACATACAAATTACTTATTCGACGGGTTATCATTTAGTTTCGTACCTATTTCAGCCCCACGGAAAATTTAACACAAAAAATGTTTTCTTACGCGCGGTTAAAATTGGAGCATTAAATTGTACGGCAAAGTTTCTTGAAATGAATATAAAATATTTAAATAAAAACAAACTACTTTGAATGACGTCACTTGTTCATATGAATCAAACAATGATAAGAGGATTGTGGAAGATTTCCGGTTTGCTAATCGTCAATGGACCAATTAACAGAACTAACCGAGAAGAAGCGGAAGAGAACTTGCGACGTCACACGCGGGTCAAATGTCAGAAATACAAAAATTTAAAAGATTGTAGCGCTGATAATACGATACATAAAAATTAAAAAAGCTTTGTCTAATAACAAATTTTTTTTAAACCACTAAACATCCTCATTATAAATTTACTTATGATGTTTAAATTCGCAGTGCTTTTAAGAAAAGAGAAACGACTAAACACAGGAAACTTCTAGCTAGTCGGGACCTGAAACAGTGAACTTTTTTACATTGCAAAAACAGTCAAATGAAAAATAAATGAATATTAATAGTTAGTTTTTTAATCACTTATATGATATTTGAAGAAAATAATTGCATTCGGTGTTTTTCCCGCGATTAAACCCGATCCAATAATTAAGAAAATATTGATGTACTTCCGTAATGAATAACTTATTAAATACTTTACTTTTAATATAATAACTCTTATCTAGTGAGGTCCCTATATCACCGGAAAACCCCATAATTAAGAATATAAACAAATAATTAAAGAGCCATAAAACATAAAAATAATTCACCATGGAACCTAATGATTGTCAATTAGAACGTTTGAATATTAAAAAAATCATTTGTTCATTTATTATAATGGGTGCCCACAGCAATGGGAAATTCAAATGTTTTAGCTGTTCATTAGGTAGTAATTATTACTCTACTAACAAAACGTAATTATTACTATATAAACTCTATTCTACAAACAAAACGTAAATGAGGTATATCAGCTCGATATTGATCCAAAAATACTTTAGAAAAAGCTTCTTCGATTTCGTGCTCTTCGTAAGAGTCATATTATAAATTATTATCACTATCACTTAAAAAATGATCGTTATTGTCTAATTCACTTTCGGAATAGGTTTAGCTGCTAAGCCTCCGAGTTTCTCGGTGAGGTACTATTATTTCTTTATCACTTTCACTATCCGTTATCATTTTGAATGATATATTTTGTAAATTTATTCACAATAAAAAGGACGCTTTGCAGAGTAAAATTATTAGTTAGAGTAACAAAGTAAGATTAAAAATATATTTAAATGTAAAAAATATGTAATTTACCTAAGCTGTTTGTAATTTCGGCAACTGTTGTCTATCTCGCTCAATCCATTATGCGTGAACTAGCTATTAGTGAAACGGAATATTTTTCTTAGAAGAGATATCAATTTGTGAGACAGTTGTACAAAAACATTATTTTTTTTAATTAAAATTATATTATAACATCTACCAAGAAATAATATCACTTAGTACATTTACCGGTTACTTTTAAGTTTCAATCTAAATAACTCCCTACAAAAATTTGGACATACTCAAAATATTGTTGATTAAAATAACTTGCATAAAAAATTTAAAGTATTTTTAGGCATTACCTAGGTGAAATAATTTATCCAGGTGAAACTCACCGACATCAATAAATGTTTCAGCTCTTTTAGTTTGCAAAAGTCAACAGATGGAAGAGTTGAGGTAATGTAAAAATAGTCATGAATGTGGATGTGTAAACATACCCCTAAAATAGTGAATATTTTGTAGTGTGTAAAGTGGTCATTAAACCAGCCAATGACAGATCATAAGTCCTGTAAATGCCTAGACTTCCATATTCCCTTCGCAAAAATGTTTTCCCTCTCTGTTGCAACTAATTTCAAGATCTATTTTACACAATTTTTGTTTAGCATGCATTGATGGAAGTGGTAGGTTTGATAATATATAACAGAGCACTTTGCCCCGCAATCAGCAAAAAACTATCATTATTATTTCGTTTCAATAATAACTATTCAAACTATGCGCCTTGAGATTGCTGTACGAGATCAGTTTTGTTTGTTTTTATTTTCAATTAAGAAAGGGTTTACAATCGCTGTACGAAAATTGTCTATTTGCGGCACGAATTGTCTTATCTTGCTCACTCCACTGGGCTTGAATTAGATATTTATGAAATGGAAGATTTTTCTTGGAATTGCTATTAATTTTTAAAACAGTAGTGTGTTTGGAAAACAACGTATTCGATAAAATATTTTTAAAATGTATTAATAATAAGATTTCTGATTAGATTCTTGAAAAACCGCGTAGCAGCGTAAGGGTTAAATCATATATTAAGGCAGGTAGTTAGGTGAGTCTCTCTTAAAAGGTGAAAACTTTATACCTTATATCATATTTTAAGGCAGGTAGTTAGGTGTGTCTCTTTTAAAAGGTGAAAACTTTATACCTTCAATCATATTTTTTTATTAGGATTTTTAGGTAGTGTATTTTATAGGTATGTACGTCTACTGTGTATCTACATAGTACTATCTAACTAAAAACTCGTCGTGTTTTTCATAATGCACAGTCATATTTTTAGACTTAACGTGGTTACGCGGTGCCAGACAATTTTGCTGAATAGGTATTTGAACATTGTTTTTTTGCCGCTCTCTAGCAAATGTCTCTGCGAAAAAGACACTAGTATGCTTCTCAAGTTGTGTTTTTTTTCATATATACGCTCAAGAGTTGAAAATTAATTATTTGTCAAAAAGATTTTTAGCGCTAATCTAGAATACAATTCAATTATAGAATTCATGACGATATCAATTATGGCATGGTTGTATTAACATTTGTAATTTTTTAAATTGTAAAAAAATCAATCCTATTTATTTATTTACTTATAAATGGATGCCGCACAACCCCCCCAGCCAATTATTGCATAAGGTTGACATGGAGGTAATTTAAAAATTACTCATTTAAACAAACAAAGAAAATTGACTTAATTTTTTTAGGGCAGTGCCATCAAAATTCCTAATAGTAAGTGTCCTAAAATATGTATGATAATGTCTGAAACGATTTAAAAAAACAATATTAATCGTTTTTTTATTTTTTTTAATGTGCTTCGTGTGCGTGAATGTTTTACTGACCACTGTCAAAAGAAGAAAAGTCTCATACTTTGGTCACATATTCCGCAATGAACTTATTGTGGAAGGAAAGATAGAAGGCAGGCGGGGTATGCGACGGAAAAGAGCATCTTGGCTCAGAAATCTTATGCAGTGGTTCGGTGTGCCGGACGCAGCAGCGCTGATTTGACTGGCCCAGGATCGTGATGAATTCAAAATGATAGTCGCCAACCTTCGGTAGGAGCGGCAAAAGAAGAAGAAATGAATGTTTTTGAATCGACCGTGATCGCCAAAACATCGTAACCGACAGGAGAAATATTTTTTCTTAATTATTAAGGAATATTATTTGAGAACCAAGTTTTGTTTCGAATATTTCGTTTATAGATATCAATAAAATAAATAGTCGAATCCATTGACGTATTAATATAGATACATTCTTATTCTTAGAGGTGGGGTTAGTGCTATGCAAGCTCCTAACGTCTCTGTGATCTGTGAAGATCTATTAAAAAAAAAAAAAACAATGCTGGAAATACAAACCTCATAAACAAAAAGTAAACTTCGATTTTATAACCTCAAAATGTTTTACGTTTACTCGAACCAGTCTGACGATGAAAGAGAGAAATAGCGCTATACAAAACAATAAGGACGCATGTGTATTCCCTTTCCAAACGACGTATGTCTTCTGCTACCGCTGACGTGGCGTATTAGGCACGTCAGCGGTAGCTGCACTGTTCAACGTAAAAACGTTGGGTGGATTGATTAAACATAGTTTTTAAAATGATTTTATTTATCAATAGGCAGGTAAAATTACGAAATAGTACACCACGAGTTCGACTAATCTCCACTTGATTTCTTTCAGCAAATTTTTTCACTCGCGAGTAGAAGCTAATTAAATGAAACCAAAAAGGAAAATAATAAATATGTGTCACCCACCCTAATTTTACTGGACCTAGTGAATTTGCGCGATACGTGTGAACGGGCCCGTTTATGACAGACTCTCAATCATTTTAAGACTATTAATATTATAGATTTTTTGTAAACGTCAAACTGCGCCTGGCGGCGCGATTGCGAAGCTCTTTTTACTATAGGGCTGCAGTGATAGGAATTCGTTTTTAAAATACAGTAAATGTGAATTAATATTATTTTTGCATTTCTTAAAATACATTGAAAATAAATAAATGAGTTGAAATTATAAGGAATTTTAGGAAAGAACCTGATTGGCATCCACCAAAAACAAATGTTGATTGTTAACGTAAAAATAAAAACTGTTTTATTTACTAAAAATGAGTATCTTTCAATGGTAGCATATACATGCTCGTTGAATGCAGCACTGGTATAAATAAACAGTACGTAGTAACTATGGGTACGTTTTCGTGTCTCTGCTTTTAAAAATATTCTACTGTACAGGGCATGTCTATGTATTAAATATAAATGATCGAAACAGAGTTTGATTCTCAAAGTGTATCTCTTGTTAATTGAGAGGAAGACTTGTTCTGTAAAATATTTTTTTTGTCGGTTACGATGTTTTGTGGATTATGGCTCGATATCAGATCTGTAGATTAAAAGTCACTTCATCGCTTCTCGCGTTAAAGCGGTCATTCTATTTCTGTATCCTCCGCCGAACGCATTCAGCATCTTGGTCTGCGTAATACCTCTTTCTAGATTGTTCCACTATCGCGTCGGTCGTCTCCTTTAATTCTAAATTACTCCACGCGCATTTTAAATTACTAAATACTTCATAATTGCAAATCCTGATTCCAATATCCTAAAACAAACCCCCGTAAATTTGAGCCAAGCTCCATACTCGTCACATTCTAATAGTGAAGTTAAAATAGGTTTTCCGGTGATATATAATTAATTAAAAAACCAACAATATATAATGTTTCTAGTAAAGTGTAGTAAAAAAAGACAATTTAAGGACACTAAAACAATGTTCATCCATCGCTACTTTCCCTCATTATTTCAATTGTGAGTAAGCTTTATTATTTTTATGTTAATACAATATTGTACAATGCATTTCTTAACATACCATTTCTCTGAATCAACTATAAATTTTGTGACACATTTTCCACTGTACTGTATTATTACGAACATCGAATGTTAAGGATCTGGGCGTTAGATTTGTGAGCACCCTGACATTTCATGAACACATAATGCATTGAAGATGTTCGGATTTGTTTTGCGTACTGCCAGGGTTTTTGAAAATACCCGCGTACTGAGAACTCTTAACAACTCCTGGGTGCGAAGTAGACTCGAGAGAACCTCGGACCTTTGGCCCGTGAGTCCGCAACACTAGCCACGGGACCACAACCCGATTCTTTATATTTTAAATGTTTGATTTAAGATATCGTTTCCTAGAGTATATTGAAATTTATTGATTATCAATTTTATCTTGGATTTTTTTTGTAAAACCAAGCCACTGTTTACTTTCGTTTCCTCAATATTTACTTAGTTTTGTTTATTTTCTTTGTGGGTCTATGCATACTAGACAAACTTTTATTACTATTACAGTTTAAATATTTATTCATGTTTGAATATGAATGTTATTATTTCTTTGTAATATAGCGATGGGATGTGTTATTATAATTAAGAAATATAAAATTATACTATAGTAACGTAGGACGAGGACGACCAAGAAATACGTGTAATATCTTAGTCTGGTCATGTCAAAAAGAGACACATGCGAAGGGGATGTAGGGCATGATAAATGGATGAAGCTAGGAATGTTTGTCAGGGTAGACTTGTTTGGCGGTCCATCCTCTCTGCCAACGCCTACGGGGAAATGGCGTGATGGTAGTAGTAAGAATATAAAATTATACATCGCATTATGAAATCTATCTTCATATTATTATTGAATAAGAGACAAATAGAAAGCAAATCAACAGTTTGTAAATAAAAAATGCACAGACTTACCTTAATTCATTATTTTTTAAATATTTAAACACCCATTACAAAATTAATAACATTTATCAGAAAATAAAGAGCTTGCAAGGTATTCATTTTTGTTGGGTAACAAATTTCATGGTATTCATCAAGTTATACATTATAAGGCTGTGGAGTTTGTAGTAAAACCTTTCTGAAATAAATTAAATATCAATGAGGAAGTTCAGTGGTTTCAATTTTTTATTTATTTGTTAACAGACTATTATGTCGGCCTCGTGGTGTAATGGTCAGCTCGTTTGCCTACCATGCAAGAGGTCTCAGGTTGGATTCCCGACATTGTTGATTTGAAATATTTATTTAAAAGGGTGTTTTTACACTAAAATATTTCATATTCCGTGGACTGGTACCTCAAGCGTAAGACTGATCATCTTACCTTCATGTAACAAAAAAATTATCAAGATACGCTGCGATTGGTTTACCAATGCAGTGCCCTATGCACGATTAGGTGCGGAAAGGGAATGCTGAAGATGAGACTATTTAACTAAGCCAAATAAAAAAAAACAAAATTATATATCGTACTATCAGCACCATGATTTTTTAAAGTTTTGTGTTTCTGAAATAACTCCGCGTGTCACGTCAGAGGTTCTCTTCCGCTTATTCTTTGTCTGTTATGCCGATTGATCCGCTTACGGCAAGCAAACCGGGTATCTTTCACAGCTTTCTTATAATTGGTTGATTCATATGAACCAGTGACGTCGTTCAAAATAGTTCGTTTTTATAATAAAAAAAAAATCGTACATTTTCAAGAAACTTTGCTTTACAATTTAATGCTCTAATTTTTACCGCGCGCAAGAAAGCATTTGAAGTTCCTAACGAATATATATATATATGACGTTGTTTTCCCACGGAAAGAATACTCCCCCGAAACTATGTTTTATGCAATGAATTTACAGATTCGATCAATAAAAAATATTTAATGATATTATTTTTGCTTTTATCAATATGCAAATCGGTAATTTGTTACCACGAAGGCGTGCTGAAAACCCGAAAGTGAAAGCATTTACACAAACGTTTGAATTAAAACTTGTCGGGAATCGAACCTGAAAATCGTGGGTGATAATTGATACTCAAATAATGTTATTTCTGCTCCACCGAGACGCCGACAAAAAATGATAATTTGAACCTCTAGTACGCCTTTTGAATAGATATTAGATTGTTCTCGACTTGCGCAGCCAGTGAAAGCGTTTACCACCAAAAAAATCGAATGTCGTGATTAAGAATGCGGCATATTCTGATATCCAGTAAAACTTACGTGCTTCAATTTTCTTTTAACTGGTCTACCTATCTAGTAGTCCAATGTTTAAAAAAATTGCCTTAGGTATTTGTAGATTATTATTATTGAGGATTTTCCATGTTAAGACTTCTTGTCTGTTGATAGATAGATAACTTAGTCTCCGTTATTTGCTTTCTATGATTCGGCAACCTCATTTTCCAAGTACGCACTTTGCCTTAACATATTTTTAGTCTTGCGCAATGCTTTATTAAATCAGTGCCGGGTCGAAAGTAAATTATTATATAGTAAAGTATTAATTCATTTAAAAAAGAAGTGATAATCATGTTGACAAATTTAATATCCGACTTACTGGTAGGTACATATTCAAAATACTATCGGATGAATTAATATAAAATTTTAATTCAGACTTCCACCTAAATTTTAATTTATTTTTCCGAATTCTTATCAATTATATATTAATGGTAATACTGACACACTTTTACTTGTATTCTGACGTATTATTGTATACTTCTCACGAATTAGAACAACCTTTTACTTTCAAATAGCTTGGTATAATTTATTTATACAAATACATGCATATTACAAAAAAATAATAATAACGTATCCCAAACTCTATGAGTCCAATATAATAATAACATTGCACGTCTGTCTAAAGTCTTAGTAGGTTCAGATAAGGCAATCAAAGGTTTTACGATTGCCTTATTAGTTACATACCGTTTCTTTGGTTTTCAAGGTTTTCCGACACATTGTCGCGTAAAATAAACTCTTCAAGTTTCCAACTTATTTGACACCTCTGATACTATCAGATAATACTTTCAATGTAACACCATGATCAAAAAATTAAGTGAAATTGTTTATGACTTTTTTTTAAAAATGTTGACCAATTCAAAATTTTGATATTATAATGAAATAAACATAGTTAAAGGAACATAAACTTATTACACACTGACAAATGTTTAATTTTACAGTGTTTCAAATATGGCACATCAATATGGTAAATCAACAAGTAAACTCAAACATTTGGAAAATCATCAAGGAGTTTTCTACTCAAATCCCTCCCACTAAAGTCCTGTCCTTAACTCCTTTCTTGAAAATAGTTTTTGTCCTTGATATATGATAGCAAGTTAGGAATCTTAGGATGAAAAGTAATGTTTTAGGCTACGTTGGCCGTAAACCTTAAAATTTAGGTGTTTCCTAGATCTAATAGCCTTAATCTGGCGCTGTGTGAGAGAAACACGTAGAATGACCGCGAATTGTCCACGAAACGCATTCTTTGCGCTGGAAGTTGGAACACTGTACCTACTTTGTTTTTGTTATTGTTGCCTAGTAGTTAATACCGGACATTGGCCCAACTGTTCGCTCTAGTCTTTGGTCAGTGATAATCGATCATCGGCGTTGAATGCACATATCGACTGCATCGAGAATTTATCAAAAAAGTTTCCACAAATAAAACTTTTGTACCAAGTTTAGTACCGTGAAAATGTGGTTTACCGAATCGAATAGTGAATTTAATAACGAATTGCCCATTATATTGACATTTGTTTATTTATGATTTTTATTTTACACGAGTTTTCTTCAAATAACTTATATTCATACATTATTCAAAAGTTTTGCAATAATTGCCAGCTTAAAGATGAGTACTGGAATCTCTAAATTACATTTCTTGTAAGTATTAAAAAAAATAAAAAAATCAACGATTATTTTTAAGTATTTATTTATGCTTTATGTTAATTTATTTTCACGCTTTTTATTCTGAGAATGTTTCCAACCTGCAAATGACCTTATTTTGTTTCGTGTTTCTTGTTTGGTACTTTAATAGCGGACATTATTGCAATTAAAATACCATGCACTAGAACCTTGGCAGAAAAATTGAATCGTTTGCGGTTTACCTACGATATGAATTCTAGAAAATTCCTTATCTGTGTGTTCATTTACTGTGATATTAAAATAACATTTCCATCATACCTACCACAGTATTATGTATTTGTTTTTAAGAATGGTGGTTATCTATTTATATATATACAAGCAAGAGCCGCAACTCGTAAAAGAACGGCAACTTTTTTTCTCAGAATTTCCCCATAGCTTTTCTAAACGCTGTATAAAACAAAATATGCAGCAGCGTTAGGAGGATCATTACAGCGCTTCTTCTACAGGTAAAATCACTAAAATGTTTTTCCTAACGCTGGCTGATGCAGCAAACTTCCATCGTCATCACCAAAGTACTTTCGAAACGACCCAAATTTTTACCGGACACGGAGTTCAGAATCTGATTGGGATCTATTATAAAAAATAGAATGTTGTTTGTAAAAAAAAAATAAAAAATACAAAAAACGTTTTTTTTTTAACACAAAATAACAACATCCTTCAATTTTTTTGTAAATGCATTCTCTTCGAATGTAACCCCAGTAGGTCGATGTAAAAAAGATTTATGCTCCTAACTTTTTTTACAAATAACATTGAGAATTTTAATATCTATCAACATGCTTAGCGCAAAGATCTACATTTCACCGGAAACCGCACGTAAATCGGTTTAGCCGTTTAGGAGAAGTTCAGTGACATCACACGTACAGAAGAATTATATATATAAAGATAAAATATATGTATATCCCGGTAAGGTCGACTTGAAATATTTATTAAGGACAAGGTGTATCGCCTTTGTGGTACTGGAACTTGGCAGTCTAGTAAATGAAAAGTAGAAAACACTTTTGATTAAAATTTCCTTTATTGTTTTGCTTATTTAGAAGTACAACAGTAACAAACAGGATGTAGATGTCGACTGCGAAGATAAGACGTATAAAAGTAGAGGAAGCGAGGTCCGTGTGCAAAGACAGAGTAATCCGGCGTTCTATCCTCTCCGCCTACCCCCGCGGGGGAACGGCGCGATTAACACTCTCCATTGATCTAACCAAATGTTTGGCTGTCTCTTTAATCTAACTGAGATTTCGACGCGTTCCACTTTTATATAGGGAAACAATTAGTTTATTATAAAGCAAATGGCCGGCGCCAAGACGCGCCAGTTAAAAATTAAAGTCGCCTAAACAAACAACATAATTCCCAAACATGAAATAAGTATTTTCTTTATAAGTAATATTACCTCACAGCAAATCTAAATATTTAAGAGCTTTCTTGTTCATTACACAACTGTCAAAAATTATGTCTTAGCAGCTTCAAAACTAAAATAAAAGTACAAAAAATATCCATTTGTATACGCGATAAGACATTTTCAAAATATTCTAGTAAGCCAAATACAAAAATAATATATGTCTAGAAATCTACTCATAAAAGGTCTAAACAGAAGGTTTTTCATTGAAATATTTCGTAGTCCCTGGACTGGTGCCTGAAGCGTAAGACTGATCATCTTATATTTATGCAACAAAAAATGATCAAGATACGCTGCGATTAATGTACCAATGCAGTGCCCTATGCACCATTAGGTGCGGAAATGGAATGATGATGATGAAATTACAAATGATTATAGTACTAATAATGCAGTGTCATCAGTGTCATCATATCTTCACAGGTCGCAGTGACGTCAGGAGCTTGCACAGCACTGACCCCCACCACCAAGAAAAAGTACTGATGCAGTGACCTATGCATCGTTGGGTTTGAATATGGGAATGATGGTATAATTAAATTTTCTTTGTTTTCAATCGACAGCGGTTTGTTTCCTTTAGTTAGTCCGAAACAAAAAATACAATATGGATAGTGTTTCAATATTAACATTTCCGTCAGAGATAGAGAATATTTTATAGCCATTTACAGGGCTTATGACCTGTCATTGGCTGGTTTAAGAGGCCACTTTCCACACTGTAACATTCACCATTCTGCCTCTGTTTAATGTTTCTTTTTTAACTATAATTTTACATTTAATCCTTGAATGTAATATGTAATTGATATTTCTTCATAATGATTATCGGCACCAAACTTGGCTATTACGATACACGTAAAATACGGTTTCAGTAAAGAATTTATGTGAAAGTTTTCTTTCACATAGCCATATTAATTACATTACTCTAATATTCTACTTTGTACGAACGGTACAATTTTTTTAATGAGAAATATTTACGTTTTCATGATTTCTTTAAACATTTCAATTTTTGGGGGGCATTTTCAACGAGTTGTAAATAACTGAACATTAGAAAATGGGAATCAATTTGTGGTGGAGTGGGGTACGAACTACGAACCTCGGACCGCGAGTCCGCGACACCCAGCCGCGGGACAACTCGGGTTGCATATAAGCCAAATTCGCCAATTTTTATAAATTTTGAATGCGACCCCGTCAATCTATGACTACGTGATTATCTCGTCTCCACTGGGAAGAGACCGCCTGATAGTAAAGAAATTGATGAAATACGAAAATGTTTTTTTTTTAGTGACGTTAGCAGGCGCTACTCAGGGGCGACTTCGTGGTATCCACCAGCGCAGTTTTTCTTCTTAGACAAAATCCATCGTGAGATCGCGCATATAAATTCTGCCCTCGTAGTTGCAATTCGTGGCAAAGTCCACTGCGAGAATTTTCGACCAATCAGAGGTCGCGTTCTAAGGTCGGGTTCAACGGGTTCTCACCACAATCCGGTTCTGTTTTCTTTAATGATACAATTTTGTTTTGATTAATTTTCAACGCCTTAAGTCATAAGTCACTAGACCTTCCCACTTAAAGTGAGATTATATTATAGTGGGACAGATAGGTAACGGATAATCTAAATTATCGACTGCATCACGTATAGCGATAAATGCTTTAATTTTAATTTCCTGTTTTAGTTCCTGTGTAATAAATGTGCAACAAATTTCACACATAGAGGCCATACCGCTCATTAGATTTTGAAATTGATGTCGCTTTAGTCACATCATAACCCCACAGCGATATGCGGATATACATTAATTTTGTCTACAATATACTACATAATATATCTACCGTACCTTTAATAACCTGAATTCTCCTTGAGCTGTCCGAAAATCAATAAGTTTGACTCGTCTAGAGTTAGCAGTATTAATAGCCTGTCATTCCAACTTCCAACACGTTACAATATTTAAATTTCCTTTATCAGGCTTATGAAGAATACGAGTTCAATTTTGACAATCTGGTTTTATTTATTTATTATTTTATTTTATTTGGGAAATAAACAGTTCTACATACATATTTTTAGTAAACAAACAGATATAGTGTATAAACTCAGAACTAATAACAGATTTCCACATAGTATACAAAGTTAGTAAAGAAAATATATTACTCAAATAAATACATACAATTTATACATATAAAAATGTTATTTTCATGTACTCAATAATCAATGATTTTTTAAATATTTATTTTAAGAACATTAAGTTATTGTAAATTGGGCGGGATAAGGACAAAAATGCTTGAAGAGAGGATAAGGAGGGGAGGGGAGATGTACATATTTATTATTATAATGTCTACTAAGTTACATAATACATTTTTAGTGTAAATTTTAAATCTGACAGAGTGATGTTTGTGTAATCTATATTTTTAAATTTTGTATTGTACATTGAAAAAGTCCTACGATAAAAAGCATTTTTAACATACGATGTTTTACTTATTGGTACATGAAACAGGTGGTACCGTCGACAAATCCTGGCTGGCACATGTATTGTTATTAAACCAAGCAGATCTGTACAGTCAACCATTCCTGTCATAATTTTGTAAAGCAGTAGTTGGTCAGCACACACTCTGCGGTATTGTAGAGAAATGATTCCATGGAAGGTGGAGGCAGGGAGAGTAGATACATAAGAAATACCGGTTTTGTATTTAAGGTACTTTATAAATTTGTTTTGAATATTTTCTATTCTACTTATATATATGGCATACTGGGGATTCCATATCTGAGAGGCGTATTCCAAATGGCTTCTGACAAATGTATAATATAATGAAATAAGGGCCTTTGAATTATCAAAGTGTTTACTCATTCGAATTATGAAACCTAACATGCCTAAATGTTCATAAATGGAAATTTTACAAAACGTAGTTTGCGGAAACTTTACACTATATTAATTGTAACAAATACCATAACAATACACTTTGGGTCCTTTTTTACAAAATGGTGTACAAAACAAAAAATATTTTTCTTATTTTTTGTAATTTTTATTAATGTAATTTTTCAATAAAAAATGATAAAAGCGCCATCTATGAATAATTAGTTTCAAATTTTCGTTTTAAATCACCTTAAAAAATTACTTAAACATGTCCAGCAAAGTTAATTGCACAGTTGAATTCAATTGAAAAACATCTCCTTTATGACAGGGATGGAGAATACCTTAAATAAGGGAATATGAAAGTCTAGGCATTTACAGGGCTTATGACCTGTCATTGGCTGGTTTAAGTGGCCACTTTACACACTGTGTAACATTCACCATTTTGCCTATGTTTGAACATCCTCATTTCTCCAATTCTTCCATTCGTTGATTTTAGTGAAGTTAAAGAGCTGAAACCTTTATTGTTGTGAAGAGAATCATCTGACTAAATTATTTCACATACTAGGCAACATACCACTTAAAGTGGCCACTTAAACCAGCCAATGACAGGTCATAAGCCCTGTAAATGCCTAGAATTCCATATTCCCTTATTTAGGGTATTCTCCATCCCTGTTGTAATTTGTTAATCTTATTGACTCCCGAGGGGGTGAAATCCAGTCTTTTGTCTACGAACATTTGGACAAACTCAAATATTGTAATCTCCTTTATCTTTTTTCCTGATAACGATCTTAATATTTGGCAATGTGGATAAATGGAGTTCTATTATACAGTTTTACTCTCAGCATTGCTGTAAGGCCCTGCATTATTTTTTTTTCTCAGATACGTTAAGCTGCTGAATGTTTAAACATAAGAGTCTGCAAGTTTGTAGTCACACTTGGAATTGGTTTACCAGCGTTTTAAAATATTTCAAATCACACCAAAACTTTATTCATTGTGCATACATACTTTCACTCGCTAAAAAAATATTTCACTACAGTAACTCGCGTTTACTCTTCAGCCAGGAATTCGAGTGATTAAAACAATCCAATATATTAATGTTACTCGATCAATCACTTACTTAGATTGTTAATACTCGATTCAGTAATCTGACACTACTGTGTCGCGTCCATTGCGCCGTTGCATCATTAGCCCTGTCGTGAATCTGTCAAGTTAAATGTCAGTCTGATTATTTTAACCTTAGTTGCAATCAGGCCACCAGCGCTAGAATATTATGTGAATAATTAACGCCCCTACATAATGTATTAAACTTTGTAATTTACTATCAATAAAAATTAGATGAGTTTTTTTTTTGCAATATCTGTCACATTTTAATGCATTATGCATAATTACGGTTAATTGCATCATAGTAATGATTTCCTTCGTGTTTTCTTTCGCGTTCAAATTTCTTCTCTCTTGCTCTTAGTAATATATTTCGGTAATTTTTACATTAAATGTAGATTATAAAAAGTGCATTTTTATCTATTTATTACTTTTTAAAAAATATTTATAATTTAAATTTTTTTGTTTTTATTTACAATATACATAAGAGGTAAAAAAAGTATTTAAAAAAAGTACAATTACATAACAATGAAATACATATTAACAGTAAGAATAGTAAACAAAAAAATCCCACAAAGGCATGGCCTGTTCGTGGGAATACAAGAAATGTTAAAATGTACCATAGAAAAAAAAAGTTAATATCTTTAGCATGAATCCAGGATTGTGCGTGTTTTATCCCTATGTTGACAACACCTAAAAATGAAACATGATTAGTCAAGTCATAAGTTTATTTATTTATTTATTAATATACACGGCACGCAGTGCCTTTTACCTTAAAAAGATCCATATTAAAAATAACATCATTTCAATATAATGTGAAAAACTTAAAATTAAATACAAAAGTATTATTTTACATAAATACTAAATATATAACAAATCAGTTTTGTACAAGGAACATATTTAGATACAAAAAAATAATTAAACAATGTGTGCAGATAAAATTTTATAAGGAAAAGAATTTATATATATATTTCTTTAAAAGGTACAAAATATAAGTATATTAAATGCAATAAAATTATTTTGTCTCAAAAAAAAATAATTTAAAAATAGTAATAATAATGACAATTAAAGTTATTTAAAAAATAAGTTAACCAATCTTTGGAAATTTTAGAATCTTAATTAAAACATATAATTGTAATTTTTTTATAAATATGTACACGTACACATTAAAACGCAGACGCACATTCCCGGACAATCGAGATTCTTAATTAAATACATAATCAAATTTCTTATCTCTTCCAGACACTAAATTAATCTAATTTTACGCAATAAGTAGGTATCATTATCAAATATAATGCTCTGCAAGCTGTACAAGCTTACTCTGCCGCAACTCTTCAGACCATTATAACAGTAAATGTATAAATTTAATCACATGCCCGGTGAAGTTAAATAAAAATACAAAATATTTAAATTTATTCTATTTCCAATGTTTTTTCCTCGTGCATTATATATTTATAAAATAAAAATCACATTTAAATCAAGTTTATTATGTAGATCAATGTGAGTTATATTTTTCCCGGATGCAAGATATTATTTATTTAATATGCAATCTAGGTACTAATTCGATTTATTGATTTCAGTAATAGTTATTTTTATATTTTAAATTATTATATTCCTTAGAAATAAAATATTTTTTACAGATCGACGAGTACGTTAACATAATATTTATGTTGTGTGCAAAATTTTCTTATTTCAAATTCAGTTTTTTTTTTCATCCGTTTGGTTGAAATCCTTAAATCCTTAAAATATAAAATAACGAAAAATACGATTTCGGATACCTGTAGGTTTTGTTTTCCTTGTTACTCTCTTAATTATTAAAACTAAATAAATGAATCAATGCCAACTAAACAATGAAATGTTAATAAACTTTTTCAAAAAGAAGCTTTAAAATTTATTCAGATGTTAGCTACTGATATTATTGTAGACAAAGAACTAAAACCTACAAGAATATAGGAACAATATCACATACAACCATAGAATTCAGAATAGTCCAGAAACCGCATACGCACATCAAACAGAAGGCGACTAAACTACTCATAAATGAGTAGGTTTACGTTTTGACCCATTAGTTTATTTGTAGACGTCGCTCAGTACGCAACACCTGATTTGAATTCAACTATGCCGTGTTGTGTCCTTTTAAAGTGTAGAAATACTGCTAGAATCTTAAAGAAACAGGATGCAATCACATTTCATGTGGAATTAGCAAATGAATGTGTATGTAACAGATGCATTACTTAAAAAAATAATTATTTTTCCATCTGTCAGATTGTCGAAGAAACAAAATAAACATTTCGTTAGTGTTGCCAGGGTAGTAAATTTGTTTACCCTACTTTGCTCATCTAATGTCTCTCACTAATGAAAATTGGATCTCGGATTAAACAACTCTATCGTGGATATTTGACTGACATTATCTTTAAAACATCAAATATTATTTAACATGATATGAAAATATCCGTTTTCTGTGAAATAAAATTTGTTTTATATTTTATGTTTAAAGTTCATTAATTCAATTTCTCTTATTAAATTATCTTTTACTTATCTACTATGTTGTGTCAATCAATATTTCCGCGTGCACAATACAATTTTAGAGAAATTAACGCATTGCTTTTTTTTTACCTTACATTTGTGTTATAATTATTTTTTTCCCCATCGTTCAACATTACACGGCGGCATCACGAATGCGCGCGGCGAAAGTAAGGCATAGTGGGGGAATTATTGGACACAGTCCGATATATTCAAATATGATACTATGCTCCTTCTGGACTCTTCTTAATTCTATGCAATTAATAATTCAGGGACTAAAATTATACAATAAACTCATCATCATCTTTCCCTTTCCTCACCTAATGGTGCATAGGGGCACTTCATTGGTAAACCAATCGCGGCGTATCTTGATATTTTTTTGTTACATGAAGGTAAGATGACCAGTCTTACGTTCAGGTACCAGTCCAGGGACTATGAAATATTCTAGTGTGAAAACACCCTTTAAAGTAAATATTTGAAATCAACCATGTCGGAAATCAAACCCGAGGCCTCTTGCATGGTAGGCAAACGCGCTGACCATTACACCACGAGGCCGGTAATACAATAAATTACCAAACAAAACTTAACAAAAGACTCAGACAAGCTTTTTAAAAGATGTAAAAAATATTATTATCCACAACAGAGTATGAATAAAAATAAGATTTTTTTTTTGTAAAATGAATGTAATAATCCGTAAGGGTTAATAAATCAGTTTTCAAATTAAATAAAAAAAAACAATTTCACCAAGGTATTCATACCTAATTTCGCATTAGTTTTGTGTTTATTTCGTTTTGAGCATATAGCTCAGTAAATGTCTAAATGTCTGGTTCTCAACCAGACGTTTAGACGGCAATAAATTCGTTTGTGTTATGTATTTTGTTTTAAAATGTAAAATCGTTGTGTATGATATTTTTTTGATAATATGGGCGAATGAATTTATTGGCCGTTTCATGCGTAATTTCTCTGGAAATTTATTACGTCATAGTGCGTGTTGAGAATTCTGCGTTATTTTACATAATATTATTATGCTATATATATAGTTGGATAATTTATATAGCGCCATTTTTGTGAAAATCACCTCAAGGGCGCTGTACAATTAATAAATAGAAGAGAAGTGAGGAGGCGTGGCCGCGTGGTTAATGGCGTGTCAGACTCCCCCCTCGTTTCTCTCCTGCAGAAGTTGCAATTATTTGTTTTTTTAATTTTTTTTTTTTTTTTAATATTTGTTCTAAAAATTTTTTTAATGTGCCAATATGTCTTCTTGCTCATACTGATCATCGTGGTTTCGGATGTGACAGGGTTTAAAGAACACCTGTATATGAAAATAAAACTAAATATTTATTATAATTATTATTTTTCCCAGTATCTACATACATTAAAAAAACGTACACAAATATTTTTTTTAGTTCGAATTTTAGTTAGATCGTCTTGCTTTCATATTTCACATTATTTATTTATGTACGCGGACTTCTTCAGTCCATTTAATCATAGCAAATACATTTTATTTTATGTAGGTACATGATCAAAATATCCTTCATTTGGTTTACCAATTAAGTGCCCTGTGCACCACTGGGTGTGGAAAGGGGAATGATGAGTTAATACTCGTATCTAAAGTCGTGCTGAATTGCAAGAACGGAATTCGTTCCAGATTCATATTTGTATTTTTTAATAGTTTAGTTTATTTCCATGTTCAATGTAGGTAAATAATATAATAAGTTTTCATGTAACAACTTCAGACGAACATAATGCATATCGTCATTATCGTAGAACAACGACGGATGTGCTAAAAATGAGACATTGACTTTCTTTTATATTTGATCTTGAAAAGACTTTATATTCCGGTTTTGAAAAAAAATATGTGTAACTAACCCAAGAATCAGATGATATGCTTTTGTACTTTTATTAAAAAATTTAAACCTCTCATGTAACGTTGAAGAAAATCACATGCGTCGTTCTTCTACGATCATGACGGTTAATATAGAAATATATGTAATGCACTCGTAAGCATATGCATGCCTATACAGTAAGAAAGCGTATAATTAATGTTGTGTTATTAATTATTACCTACAGGAAATTTTTGGGCAGATAGTTAATGTACAAACAATTATTCAAGCATAATAATACCTATACCGTCTTTGGGCAAATGGCCATATTAAAATTATAGGTCACCTAGTCGTTCTCGGAATGACCGCTTCTCACGTGTTCCGTCGGCGTCGTAGTGACGGCATAATTAGCAAATTAGCATGAATTCGTAAATAATTTACTACAACAATAGTAACCGCTTTAAGTCACCACCTCTTAAGTTTGATGATTTAAAACAATGAAATTTTTATCTTCATATTTTCTCTATTCCCGCCTTGCCGTGTATGGGGTGCGGCATTGGCAAACCAAATGCAACGTATCTCAATAATTTATTGCACAAAGGTAAAGTGATCAGTCTTTCGCTTCAGTGATATCTGAAGAGACAGTAAAATATTGCTGATTGACTGACGGTTAATTTAAATCATATTGTTAGACTTTACGAATGGGTTCGAACTAAACCTGGACCTACGTATTACCAAATATACCATATTGTGGTTTCGTGAGAATTTATTTATGTTATTTTGGGATTCTTTACCTGCTTGCATTGGTTTCTCACCATTATTCTCTTTAAATTTTCTCAGACGGTTCAGTCAAAAATAATATGCTCTCAAATATATGTTTAACCGGCCGGCTGCAGTCGCAGTCCCCTTGATGTAATGTCTAAGATGCTTGCCTTACTCACTTGGATTTCTGGTTCCATTCCAAGTGACAACTCAATAGAATTGTTTACCGGGTACTTATATTTGTTATGTTTACTCGTATGTGTGATACTTTTGTTTAAAATAATTTTACAATAAGTTGGAAACCTGAACGGGTAGGCATCTGAGGTACTGAATTATAGTGTACGAAAAAAAAATCTACTAAAATGACAGGTGTAAACAAACGTTAATATAAAGCTCGTATTCCATGGGTCTGAAAATGGTACTAGATCAAGTGCAAGATTTGACACAATGAACATTGTGTCATGTAATACACAAATTTAGTGAGATTTGTGGTCGAATACAGAAAAATTAGAACACGACCTATTTTTCAACAAATATTTGAACCAATATTTGCGCGCATCCCGCGCTTGCGATCTGTTCATTGTCAACGCCAATGTTTTGTTACTGCTTGTGTCACTTTATTTATCATAAACTCTGAAGCTGCCCGTTAGCTGTCATGGCGCCGAATACATCTAAAGTACATTCACGGAGACCGGACCGCTGTACGCGTGTGAACCACGAACCAACTGCATAATTTCACGTGATTGGCCCATTTCACACCACGCTGAAAATCAACACAGCACAATAAAATAACATAGGTTGAACTGATATTTATTGTATCGTAATTATTTTTTAATATATTTATTTATTTAATGCCAGGCAAACGCCAAAACCAGTACACCATGAGGGCACTAAACTCCACTCGATTTTCATTTACGGGATTTGTTACCCGAGAGCTGTCGCTGAATAAATTTTAAAGAAATACCGAAGAATATAATAAATGTCAATCGACCCTAATTTAACCGTGCATTGTGGATAAGAACGTTACGTGCGAAATGTGACATTCTCTGTCGGATACCACGTGACTGGTTTGTTTAGTTGGAAATTCTAGTATAAATGAACACAGTATACGAGTATGTACGCATATTTACGCAGAATTTTCAATCCCGAAAACTGCCCCGTGTAAAACAGCAAATAAATTTACCCAAAATGTGTCACAAGAATTATTGTACAAGAAACTGCACAAGATATTGCGCAATATCTTTTGCCATTTTTTGACCCGCATAATATTAGCTTAGCGCTGTAAAATATTGACATGCAATTTTTACAGTATATAGCTTAGAAAGTATCTTTTCCAAATAATATTGTTTGGCTAACAAAGGAAAACCACTATTCATTTTCATAAATTGATTTCACTTTTAATTATCTTGTCTGATCTCATCCTCTATATATATATTTATCTAGTCACTAGTTGAAATCGTGTAATAATGTTGCATCATTTTCATAAAACCACAATTGTCTACCTGTACTAAGTACTATCTTATTATTGCGTTGACCTGGTTACATACACAGGTCGTATGATAAACCATTTAGAATCATCATCTCGCATAAATTGAGACTCTCTTATTTCGTAATATTCTTCCGAGCTGTTAATCATACAACCGTATACAGTAGGCTGGATTGTTTTCGTTTTTTTGAGATTTTCAAAATGGCCATATTCGGGATAGATGTTCTATAAACACACAATCTGATACGTGTAATTATCATTTTGATATTCTTCCTCTTAGTATGGCCACAAAGGAGTCAACGTTTTTAAAAATATGTATTTTAGTCAATATTTCAAATTACAATAAACAAAAATAAAACTCATATTTTTAAAACAACGATCATTTTATTTTATTAAAAACATTACAAATAATATTTTTAATGAAATAAAAGTACTCGTATGATATAAATTTTATGAAATAAAGCTATGAAAAGTACACAAAAATTTCTAAATTACCCAGTTTTGTATTGTTTTTTTGTCTCAAATACAGGCATGATATTCCTTGATTTGAAAATTGTTTTCATCAAACCATCATGTCTCATGGGTCCACAAACAGCAACTGAGGCTTTAGTTACAATTTTGACGTATCTTTCTGTAGCTTGAGTATGATACAAGGATATTTACTAATTTCGGGATGTATGACTTTTTCTAAAACAGATTAATCGGCAATAGCTCGGCGGCCTCCGTGGTGTAGTGGTCAAGACGCTTGACTCACGCACGGAAAGTTCCGGGCTCGATTCCCGGTGAGAACACAAAAATTAAAATGTGATTTTTCTCAAGCCTGGTTGTTATGTAATGTAATTCACCACTGTAATTGGGCCCCCTGGCCTGTTGTGGTGCAAAAAAAGAAATAAAAGAAAAAAAAATGAGTATCATCACAAACAAATCTAATTAGCGGTGCTTCATTTATTATACTCAAGTATATTAAATTGACATAATCAATTGCAGAAAAATCAAGAACAGGAAGTTTTAAGATATGAATATCTTTTGAAGGCATATTTGTTTGCCGGGCTTTCAGAATTATTACAAGAGCCAACTCTCAAATTTGTTTGCGACCATCGGAATCGACCATCTATTTCGTTGTATAACTGGATCAATTATTGCCTTTAAAACACTAGACAAATAACTAGAATCACAATTGTTTGATGTAAATGCTTGGTTCCAAAAATTCCGAGTGGTTTAGTCTTAATGTTAAACCACATAAACTCTTAAAATAAATGTTGTCAAGGTTTTCAGATGGTTTAACTGTTGAAATATAAAGCATTATTTACGATTTGCAATAGTTAACCATCTAGAATGTACGATCTTACCAGGATTCTTATTTGAAAGGTTTTCATTTCTAAATCCGGAGCTAATAGCCTCACACATTTCCAGTAAAAACAATTGATCTGTACTAAGGTCTTTTTTATTTGTTACTGTAAATAATTCACAGTTAATGGAATCAAATAGAACGACCGAAAAAGAAACACAGCCATCTAAAGCTTTTCAGATTTCTACATTAAAATTTCGAGATCCAGTCTTCCTTCCGTCAATATGCCGAATAAGGTGACGTAATTCGCGGATTTGCCATCTCTCGGGCGAATGTGTGGTAAAACTATGTACGATAGATGCGCAAATGTTAAGATCCGTACATTATGCAAGGCTGAGATAAGCATTATTGACAACATCACGAAAAGAGCTCTGTGTTAAGACATGTATTTTTGTTATTTTTTTAGACAGTATCGGAATAAAATTGCGCCGTGCGCCTGGGGAGGCAGATAAAACTGTGCTTTATTACGGGTTTGGATGGTTCAAGTTACCATAATTAACCAATTTTTTTAAAAAACGAAACAATATGGAGACACGCCAATTGTAAATATGTATACTTTGTAAAAAAGAGCTCTGCGCTGGTTTGGACATGTAGAGCGAATGGACAACGAAAGGACGGCTAAAAATATTTACAATGCGAATTTTGATGGATGCAGAAATAGAGGAAGACCTAGAAAGACTGGGCATGACCAAATCCAACAAATACTTGAAGATGGACATGTCAAAAGTAGGATCAATCATGAGAAGATGTATGAATGTAGAGGAAGCGAGATATGTATGCAAATATAGAGTGATGTGGCGTGTATCCTCTCTGCCGGCGTGATGGTTTGTTTGAACTTTAATTTGTATGAGCGAAACCGATTGAAAGACTCTTTTTTTAAAATTTAGAATACGGCCATGTCTATTCAAAAACGGACTATTTACTGTTCAACGTAACTACTCCAACTGATGTCGTTAGCATTTTTATTTTATTTTATTTATTTATTTAAATCTTAAAGTAGGGCACACATATCATACATATTGTTATGTGTGTTCTAATAATAACATTGCAAATATATTTAATTTATAAATTGTTTATCACATATGTCTTGACCATTATTTTAAATTTTGATATGTTTTTTTCTTCATAAACATTTTTATCCTCAAGTTTTGCGAAAAGTCCACCGAAGGACTTGTTCATTTGGGTTAGGTTAGGGATATTCTGGTGTCTGCATTGAAAATGTCAAAAGGAAAACTTGAACTGCCTATTTATAGCACAACAAACAATTAACCTATCGGAACAATGAAAGAAACTCATCTCATTATATTACCAACGAAAGATTTGCCCTATGACATTTTTTTATATATTTTTTTTAAATTTATTTTTGCACCACAACAGGCCAGGAGGCCCAATTACAGCGGTGAATTACATCACAGAACACCCAGTTTTGAGACAAATCACATTTAATTTTTGTGTTCTCATCGGGAATCGAACCCGGAACCTTCCGTATGTGAGTCAAGCGTCTTGACCACTGCACCAAGGAGGCCGCATTTATAATATGGATTGGGAATATCATTCTTATTAGAGTGGTAGAATAAGAATGGGAATACAATCCTTATTCTACCACTAAGTCTAATCGTAACTTAATACCAGGTTTATAAGTAAGGCCTATTATATAAATTTACCACATTTCCATTCGTGAAACACTGTATTTTCTCTGTAATATAAATAAAGAAGATAATGCACGTTTTCTATTTTGCTAACCCCAATAAATAGCTAGGGTCAACTAAAGCAAGTCGTAAACCTCAAAAGAGATAAGTTCTTGTCACCGCCGACATATAAAGACTTATCAGTAAAAAAAATATTGTTTTCATCGACCATTTTAGTCATTTTTACAACTTGCGGGGGGCACTGCACCTATCTAGAAAAACAAAGCTGATAATTTTTTCACATTGTTGCATCAGTTTTAATTACATTATCTTTCATGTGACTTTGTCTTTGGTATAATATAAAACTGTCTGATCTCTGTTTTTTCAGTTTAAAGTAAATGTTTCCTAAAATAGCTAGAATAAGGCGGCTAGTCTCGTAATCCACCGTCCGTGTACCTGGGCCTCGATTATGATGGGAAGATTACGACGTCATACCTTCACCTTGACGGTATAGTTGAAGATAAATTTCCTTTAGCGATGATAAAGATATACTACCGACCCCCCACCTTCAAGTTTTGGGTAGGTACATCGATATGAAACAAGGGGAAGCTTACGTCACGGTACACATATCTACGCTCTAAAATGACATAGCTTCAGTATGACATCAAAGTTGAAAATAAAAGTTTCCCGACCGACTCCACCATCAAGTTTTGACCCCTCGATACGTTTATCTACGCATTAAAAGTGTCAAAAATTTTGTTACACATAACAGTTTTTCCTATAATTATGATTTATTAAAACATTTAATCGTTTTGAGGTTGGCACTTTTTTTCTTAAAAGCCTATTAAAAATATGAGAGAGAAATAAGTAAATTTTGAAGTCGAATTAAATTCCGACATAACTGTCACTTTAATAAAATGAACGCCTAGACGTAACAATAATGTCGCTAGATTCTGTTCTATTAACAAATAAGAGTATCTAGGCGTTAGGAAGTTACCACTCTAAAAAAATATTTAGTTATTGTATTTTTTCCATCTGTTTTACTATCTTTCCCAGTGTATGTATCGAGACGTTAAAGGAGCGGGCTTCGTAGTCGATCGGTAGATACATACAGACCATCGTTAAGCGTACCGTCTAGGTGATTTCCAAAAGTCATACAAAATTCATGTTCAAGCAAGCATTTTTTGCTTGAATTGGAATTTATTGGAGTTCATAATCGCTTTGATGTGAGCACTTTTTATTACAGAAGCCTATTTAAACTATAAACGAGAATTATTTTTAATGTTAATTACGTAAGGAACGCGGAATAATTGTTTGCAGTCATTCCATTGGCTTGTTTCGATCAAATGATGTCGATATGACACGTGGGTAGAACATACTACTCTTACTCTAATGAAAGACACAACCTCCACAATACATCACATACAAATAATATAATCACTAGATCCTCAACACATAGACAACTAAAACAAATACATACTAAAACCACGTTCGGACAAAGGGATTTTGAGTATTATTCAATTAAAATCTATAACCTACTTCCACTATCTATTAAAACAATTAGTAACGAGAAAATTTTTAAAAAGGCTATAAAAAAATGGATAGTGGAGCTAGGTAGAAGTAAAATGGATGTCTCATTCACCCATACCAATATTGAATCAACTGCTCCACAAGTGTATAGCTTATGTTAGGGTTTTGTTATTTTCATTGTGTTTTTTGTAATATAAATAATATAGATGTACATAAATACCTTGTTTTTAAACTGTCTAAATATTTGTTAATTATCTTCGTTTTTTAAAGTTAGTCTTCTTTGTTTATTCTCAAATGTATTTTTTTTAAAAATATATTGTTAAGTGTCCTCGGCACGGGAAACCCCAGTGAGGTCATATTATTTTTATTATTAATTATAGTTTGTAAGCAAAAAATATGAATAAATAATTAAATACCGAGGTAAGATACAGATAGTAAAGAAGTTAAGTATACCGTCTCGATATGTACAGATGAAGATAGCGATCATAATCGAGGCAGTGTTGTCACTTTTTATCGAGTTTAATTTGTGTCCGGGAAACAAATTATCAGAATCAGAAATACCGTAATTGAAAAAGTAAACTGGTACCGATAGGTGTTTGTGGATTCTTTTTATGTTCTGTAAATATTTTGTTTTTCATGAAAGGTAAACTCTTATATAGGGTATGTTAATGTACTTATTTTCATTATGTATTATATTCACGGTGTTGTAAAGAATAAAAAACTTTACCATAGCTATCGAGTCCCCTGCGAGTTCTTATCATAGTAGATAAAATATTTCCCTACTTACGTATTAATGCTTTTAAATATAGATAATAGATACCTAGGTTTAATTGTTAGATTACTTTTTTTATCGCAAAAACGTTCGCTTTTATGTGATCGACGGATTAACTACATACTTATTTTCATACAAATATTATCTTTTTGTACCTTGCTTATCTTCATAAATGGTTAGGCATATTGTATAAGTTCAGGGGTTATTTTTTTACAGATTGCATAACTGTAAACTGCATTTAAACGAATTTTCTTTCTATTATTTGAATCTTCATTTAAAAATATAATTGTTTTAGCTGAAATGTATGTTTTTTTGTTGTGTTGAACCGCGTAATAAAATACAGTATCGCGTGATTAAGTGCTTATTTCTGTATAACATACCATAATTTGTATATTTATGCGAGTGGAAACCGAGAAGAACAACCGATCTTAAATTAAATATATCGTTATGATCGTAGAACAACGACTCGTGTGATTTTCTTCAATTTTACATGGAAGCGGTTTAACGGACACTAACAACTTGTTAAGTACAAAAATATATTACTTGATACTTGGGTTATTTATGTCTATATTTTTCAATCCTGGAACACGAATTGTTGTAACGTTTTCAAGATGAAATATAAAAGAAAGTCAATTTTGCATTTTTCGCACACCCGTCTTTGTTCTACGATTACGACGATATATAAGTTTTTGTGAGTGATGATAATTAATATACTGTAATTTTAGGGCATATAGGCATATTGCATAACGGCTAAAAATATTCGGCAATAATTATTATTAACACACGAAAAGCTGAATATAATTAAGCAGTTGTGCCATTCCACTTATCAGTAAATAAAAGTATCGCAAATCCAATAACATTCCCATTAGGGGCTTAGAAATATTGATTGTGTAATATTATGAGATTATCTAATATCTACTTTTGACGCTGTTTACCTAGATGTAATATTACTGGCAAATTAATACGACCTTTTTGAGTGTTTGTTTAGCTTATTTTTGTTATCATAATATTATAACCCTAATGAATAAATAATGAATATATCGTTCTAATGTATGTTATTTGTATTAAGGGAGTGTTTCATTACGAATGTAATAAAAGAATACCTTAATACAAATAACAGAGGTGTTTCAGATTGTTGTCATTGCTTAGTGATATTATTATTTAAGTGTGATCTATGTACTAGATAATTATAACTAAATACCGAGCTAATTGATACTTTCAACATTTTTCTGGTGATATTGGTTTCTGTCGCGTTTTGTGTTCGAGTTTTATCTGTAAATTTCTCCCAATACCTACTTGCGATATCTTGAAACGATACTTTGTTGTTCGTCGGGTTATCTCCGGGTCATGGACTTACGATCCGCAGAGCGAACCTATATAAATGTATTATTTACAGGGGGTCTATGATAAGAGAATCACTAACACACAAACACAACACAGCAGGCTAAAAAATAGGCGATAAGAAAATGTGCTCAGCACACACGTATATAAATATATAATGATGTAGAAAATATTTGCTATGTCTATAGACATTAAATCTAGGAATACCAAAGCATCATATCTTATAAGGGAAGAAGTAACTCGCTGATACCAAAATCTATCCTCGAAAAACTTACGAGTATCGAAGTATAGAGTATACATAATACATCTCCTTCCAATTCGGTCCCTCAATGCCGAGGATCGTGATCACCATGAACACTTCTGATTAGTCTGTTCCACTCCAGTCTGTCCTCAGCCCGACGAACTGACTCATCAAATTTTAGCCACCTTTATTTGGTCAGTCCATCTATATGGGATTCTACCCCGGCTTCTACCTTTAACTCGGCCAGACATTATTGCCTCTTCTAGATTGTCTGGCTCGCGTCTAGCAATATGTCCAAAGAAAGACAGTATCCTTCTCAAACACACCACTGATAGACGAGTTGTAATATGGAGCTCTTCCAGTATCGATGCATTTGTCATTCTGGCTGTCCAAGGCACACGCAGCAGCCTTCTCCAACACCACATCTCGAATGCATCGATTCTCTTCCTCTCGTTTGCACGCATTGTCCACGTTTCAGCCCCACATAGGAAAACGGAGAATACCAGGGGCTTCCATCAACCGCTTTTTTGTGTTTATTGATATACCTCGATCTCGCCAAATCTTCTCCTAACGGTTTATTGCTTCATAATATATACATGCGGACAAAGATACTAGTTTAAGTACATCATATAAATGAGAGCAAAAGTAATGCTTGATAAATTGTTCTTTCAGTCATTGAAAGTGTTTAACATCACCCAATTTTGAAACGGGTTATGGTCTCGTAATTCGTAATACGATCAAAGGAACTAGGTTCAAATTCCACTCTCACCGTAGCTTGGTTCCCATTTTTCCATTACAAGTTATTTACGACATTTAGAAAGTACCTCCAGCTTGAGAGTATAGTTGAAGACAAATTCTCTCGAGCGATTACGAAGATACACCACCGACCCCCACCTTCAAGTTTTGGATAGGTACAGCGATATGTAACAAGGGGAAGCGTACGTCGCGGTACACATATCTAGCACTAAATAATACATAGCTTTATTATGACGTTATAGTTAAAGGTAAATTCTCCCGAGCGATTACGAAGATACACTACCGATCCCCCGCAATCAAGTTTTGATATAAGTATATTGGTTTGTACCGACGGGTCTAGTACCCCTCGATATGCATATCTGCGCATTCAAAGTAATAAAAAAATACTTCGCCTAGTATTTTTTCCTTTAATTGCGATTTATTTAATTTTTTATCGTTTTAAGGGAGCCAGTTTTTTTCTTAAAAGCCAATTTAAAATATAAGAGAGAAATAAGTACATTTTGAAGTCGATTTAAATTCTAACAAAACTGTCAGTTTTGAAAACGAACGGCTAGATGCACAGATAATGTGGCTAGATTCTGCCCTATTAACATATAAGTGCAGCTAGGCGTAAAAATGTGGCCACTTTAAAAACTAAATTTCTTTATTATAATTTTTCAATCTGTTTTACTATTTTCCTGGGTGTAAGTATCCAGACGTTAAAGGAACTGGCTTTGTAATCGCTCGGTAGATAAATACAGACGAAAGTTCAGCATACCGTCTTGGTAATTGTCAAATGCCATGTATAAATAATGTACAAGCGAACATTTTTGGCTTAAATTGGGGTTTATTGGAGTTTAAAATCGCTTTTAAGTAGCCACTTTTTATCACAGAAGCTTATTTAAAATATAAATTAGAACTTTTTTAATATTTTAATAAAGTAAAGAACGCGGACTAAAATTTCGGGGTCATTCATTGGTTGGATTCGATCATATGATGTCGCGATGACAAGTCTGTAAATCATACCGAGGTAGATAGAGATAGTATAGAAGTTAATTACACCGTCTCGGTATGTACCGATGAAGACCGCCTTTCTAATCGCGGCCCTGGAAATTGAATATCTCAAATATTTATTTATTTAAAAACTTCAGATGTTTACTGCTTTTTAAGTAACTTTTGTATCATATGGATTTTAATTTACTTTGTAAACCATGCAGTAAATTGCACCAATTGCCATGCACCATGCAGTAAATTTATAAGCCTACCGATTTGTGGTTAGTCAAAGCCATATTTGCTTAAAAATGCGTGAAAAAAAAGAAAAAACTACAATGAAAACGTTTTTCTAACTTTTCTCATTATGATTGAGATAGCCGAAAAAGAAAGTAAAAAAACATGTTCATTTATCTATTTAAGATAAAATGGTTTATTTTATTTACTAAGTGTGAATTTACTATATGATTGTTTTGTATGATAATTAAGTAATTATAAAATCTTTATTCTCTTGCCAACAAAACACTCGTTTCCGCTTTGAAAATTATCTTTCTTTGCGTTTTTTCTTCAAAGGCATTCGTGACGAATTTAAAATAACTTTTATGCCAATTTCTCAAATGTTGAATGGCTGTTAAGTGATTATTGTAACTTTTCAAATATTCTTAAATTAGCAAATTCGTCAAATTTAGTCAGACGTATGCCTTGACGTCATTAACTTAGATCCAGATGTTTTTTAATGCGATGGTACTTATAACTTTAAAAAAAAATTGACATGTTACCATATTTAGAAAATAGTTATTATCGTGCTTATTAAAAATTATCTATTATGTAAAATGTTACAACCTCTGTGACCCAGGAGGAAAATAATATTGTAAAAATAAGACTGTAAAAAGTATATATAAAATTGAACCTAATGAAATAAAATACGTATTTTGTGCGGATACATGTAGTTCAGCGCGTCGACTATTTTTTTACTGCCCTTATCCGTAGTTGTGGTGCATAGAGCACTGAATTTGTAATTGGTACGCTGCAAACCTTTGAATGTAAAAATTTAGCTGACTGCAAAAAAATGTGACTATCTTCTCTTTTTTTAGTACTAGAGTGATATAAAAATATCATTTATCGCAATTAGACTGTATTTGTGTTTTTTTACCCCGAGTTAATTCTTTACCAATTATTTTGGGTGCCCTTGGCGCGACTTTTTAGCGAAATTTTTAACGCTCGACTTTTATGTAGTTTTCAAAAGTTTAAATGTATATCGTAAATTCTTGCCTGTAATAATTATATGCTACAAAGTTTCTCTACCTTCCTTGTTTGAACGACCTTTATAACGTCCTTGGATTGTTGAATGTGCCGTTACAATGAAATGAAAAGTTACAATGTATCTATTCTATCAACTCTAAAACTGTTGTCAATAAAAGCAGTCCAAGGGCGATTTGCTTCAAAAGGGGGTTTAACGTTAAATGATTGTGGCGTTTTCGTCAAAATTGAAAACATAATGACTCATAAATACATTTAAAAAAAAAACTGTTTTCACAAAATCCCGATAGTAATTTAGCTTTAAACTTTTTGTGGAGTGACTGGCCCTTGGAGCCATGGTTTTTGCAAAGAAAGCTGGGCCTTTATCTAGCGGCCATACAATGCCGTGATACGGTGAATGTAACAAGACGGCCCTCTTTAATGTGACCAGATTGCCGTTATCTAGCGCCCGTGATCATGTGATTTTATTAACTTATTTTTATAAAACTTAGACCCACTGCAGCGGGAAATGGAAAATATTGACAAACTTAGCATAATGAGTAGGTATAGGTATTTGAAAAATAAGGAGTCATAAGAAGCCGATAACTATAATTTGGATGAGAGTGAGATGTTTAAAATGAATGCTACGCAATGTGCACTTTTTAAGGTTTAGTGCAAATTTCAAAAGTTTCACGATTTTTGTACAATATCAATCAAAATTCCGTAATTTTTGACAGTCCAAATCACGTTTGCACACATTTTCAGACACTAAAATGTTTATCGCTGTACGATAAAAAAACGATCCCAAACTGTTCTTACCGCTTTGACGGCTATCCTGCAAATGACGGCACCGCTGTTAGACGTTCTGCTAACAATCAACACAACGTTTGATGACCTCATCCAACGCTATTTGACGGCCGCTAGATAACGACAAAGATTCTCTTGAGCTATGGTTTCCTAAGAGAGCAGTCCCGTCATTATTGAAATAATTGTAAAGATCAAAGATTGCTGATAAGGTGTTTTGCTGTATGGCACGGTACAAAGTTTACCTGCATTTGATATGTAGCGCTTACCGCGAGGTCGTATCGGTCGACTCTTTTGACATTGCGTCTATTTTTATACCATTTGCGTTTACCCGCTCTGCGTGAGGGGTGTGTGGGGTATCGAAGTAACTACAGTAAGCACAATTTATTGGCTGTGTTGCCGCCTTTTGGAGGCTCGTTCAGATACGTTGCCAAATTTACAAATTTCTTCGGACATTCGGAGGTGTGTCTATCAACAATTCTAATAAAGTTATAATCCCTTCTACTTACAGATATGCCATATCAGTTTATTTGTGTAGGTATACACCTAACGCTTAATCATATTTTCTTATGTAGACAAAAAAATATGTTTTCTACAGACGTGCTGGCTTGTCTACGTTTCTTGCAGGCTTTTCATTTATCTATATTAACACTTGTGTGATTATGATGTCACCTGAGTCTACAAGACTCGATATATCTTTCTTATAGTCCATCTCGGTCGTAATATATTTATCTTAAATAATGAAAAGTCTTATTTCGCTAAAACAGGCCTAAATTATATGATTATATTTATAAATTATGGAAAGTGTTTGCTTAATGCAACACGACGTTACAGTTCCGTTTGCAGAGGGATTTTTCAGCAGTCTTCCGAAAGTCAATAATTAAATTTTCGCTTTATATAATATCTGCTTTATTCTATATATTTAAATTATCATATTTTATGTGTAAATCGGTCACCGTGGTACAGCCGTGACATATTTTTTAGCCTTGGTGCTCCTCTACAATAAGTAGACTTCTGGCTAGAAAAAATGTTATGAAATGTATTGATTTTCAATTTTCAGATAGCTTGGCCAGGAATGAATTTATTGGGCCTTTTCTGTTTTTCATGCGCGATTTTTTATTCTACTTCCACTTGTTTTAAGGCTGTTGGCCTGTTACTCTTTATTATTATTATTATGGATAACTTATATAGCGCCATTTTCGTAATATAATACCTCAAAGGCGCTTTACATAGTGATTCTATAGTTAAAAGTTTTTTTTATTTTTTTTTTAAATTTGTAATTTAATTAAAACAATTTATTTTGTTGACACATGCTACGGATTTATTCAAATGATTTAGAGAACAAGTGGGTTTTAAGTTTTCTCCGAAATATCACTTCACTTTTACAGCCTCGCACCTCTGCTGGGAGAGCATTCCATGTCATAGGGCCTGCGACCCCAAATGCGCGTTCACTAAATTTAGTGCGCTGTTTGCGTAGAGGTACAACAACTCTTCCTCTCGCCGTAGACGTAGCTGATCTAAGCGTGAGACGCCTGTCAGCTAGCTCATCTGGAATGCATAGTTCCCTTAGATATTCCGGAGCAGAGTTGTGCAGTGACTTATGCATAGTAAATAAAAAATATAAAAAATAAAAATAAGCCTACAGAGCTTGTATTCGAACCTCTGTGGAAAACGTAGCCAGTGTAGTTCCCGAAGTAGTGGAGTGATATGACTGAACTTAGAGATTCCGAAAATAAGTCTCGCTGCAGCATTCAATACAGATTGTAGGCGAGTCATTTTGTTCATTGGTAGACCTGCATAGATACCATTACAATAATCGACTCTGGACACTACAAACGCATTTATTAATTGACGGGCGGCATCAACCGGCAAATTTTAGCGTATGCATTTAATTTGTCTCAGCTGGTAAAAGCATGAACTTATCGTTCTACTAATTTGAGCGTCAGGAGAAAGGTCATAATTGAGTAAAACTCCCAGTAGTTTAACGGTGGGTAAAGCGGTACTCCCTACATTGGGTAGGGCCGTATCCTGGATCAAATTCTGTCGTCTGGCTGAAGCCACCCATAGTTGTTCCTTCTTTGCCGGCTGTGGACTGCCCGCTGTCCTTCCATCTTTTTGGATGTCGCCCTTGAGGTTTGCTTCCTTTAGGTAAACTGTCCCTTGCTGTTTTTACGGCCCTTGATTCTGTCATTTTGGTCACATGCTCACTCCAGAACCTGTGTTTCGTATTCTGTCACGAATGGTTTTGCCAGCGATGTTTTTGGGTGTCATAATTTCGCTGGTTCGAAGGAGGCGATTTTTCTTATGAATATTTAAATTGACGAATTTTCTATCGTAATGTGTGGTTGAAGTGACATTGAAAATCCACTTAGAAACATCCTGATAAAGTCAATGGATACAGTTTTTTAATATTAGATATACTCAAAGGTAAATAACTAATTAATAAATTCAAAAGCCATTCATAGTGCTGACATCGGTGATCAAATCGTTGTTCACGTGTTAGTACAATCTTAACGATAAGAATAATTATTTACAAAATTAATGGACGTTTCTGTGTTTGTGCTTATCGATTCTATAAATTTTAATATTCTACGAAATTGTGTGTAAAATTACAGACCCTAGGGCACTCCATATCACGTTACATGAATACAAACAAATTAGTGTAACATAATTTATACTCGTAACTATTTATTCTGCAAATTAATATTATGGTTCTGTTAACATGCAGCTTTTGATAAACAAACAAATAATCGGTTTCGCTCATACAAATTAAAGTTCAAACAAACCATCACGCCGGCAGAGAGGATACACGCCACATCACTCTATATTTGCATACATATCTCGCCTTCCTCTACATTAATACATCTTCTCATGATTGATCCTACTTTTGACATGTCCATCTTCAAGTATTTGTTGGATTTGGTCATGCCATGTCTTTCTCGATCTTCCTCTATTTCTGCATCCATCAACATTCGCATTTTAAATATTCTTAGCCGTTCTCTCGCTGTCCATTCGTTCTACATGTCCAAACCAGCGCAGAGCTCCTTTCTTGATTTTGTCGATAATGCTTGTCTCAGCCTTACATAATGTACGGATCTCAACATTTGTGCATCTATCGTACATAGTTTTACCACACATTCACCTGAGAGATCGCATTTCGACAGCATTCAGCCTACTTTCATCCCTGTTTTTCCAAGTCCATACTTCGCTCCCATATATCAGGGACGGGACCAGGACTCCGTTGTGAACTGCCAACTTTGCCTCTTGTGACAAGCATTTATTTGCCAAGGTAGATTTAAGTGCACCGTTCACTCTGTTCCCGGCACTCACTCACCCGAAAAATTCAATATTCGGCTATTCGGCTTAGGCCCATTTCACATGTGCAGCGCGTATCCATGCGACATCGCATAGTCAGTAGAATTGTATTTGTGTGAGTGAGAAGGGGATGGGAACTCCGGAACGATTTCATTTCTAAAGTATCAATTCGAATATTCGAATGTCGATTCGAAGTTACGGGATCATGTATAAATATACATGCTAATTTCATTTGTATTTTCCAAATTAAATACCTAGCTTCTTTAAAATTTCATAACCTTGATTTATTAACACACAGAAAAGATATCTTCAATCAGATCCTGCTTTACAAAACTGTAAATAATAAATTTGATTCCCCAGAACTAATTAATCTACTTGCATACCGTGTCTAGAGATGCAAGGCGGTAAAATTACCGCGGTATTTTACGGGAATTTTACCAGATTTTGGTAAAATACGGTATTTTACGGTATTTTTCGGTAAGAAACGAATTTGACGTACTAATTTTTATATTTCGAAGATATTACAAATACAAGTAGCTTTGTTTTAGGACACTTTACATGACTGCAAAAACCAGGTTTAGATCCATCTGGTGGTTGTCGAGATTTATTATAAGCATGGGACGTTCAAGGTCATTCGGTATGTACTTTTTTCACTTTTTTTATAAAAAGGGTTATTATGTTTTGAAACTTAACAGGATCGGTGGACATAGGGTCCTTAGTAAAACCTTAAGTTTGCGACCTTGAACGACCACCGCTCATGCCACGATTTTGAAAAAATGGTGCTTAAAATCAGTCTTTTGTGGATAATTACGCCCCTGAAGGTTTTATGGAAAAAAAATATACGAAAGTCAAAAAAAATAAAATTTACTTAAAATCGTACTATTTTTTTTTTCGTAAGACCAATACTTTTCAAGATACGCGTTTGAACATCAAATACATTTTATCAAAATAGCGGAAAAGTGCTATTAGCACTAACTTTTTACTAATTATTTGATAGTTGACCTACCAAAAGTCATCATCATCATCTCTTTTCTTCATCATTTTTTTAATAAAATCTATAGGAATGTAATTTTTTTAATTTTTTTAATTTTTTTTATTTTATTGAAATAAACGGCACTTAGTGCCTTTTACATATTAGTTACAAATACAATTAAATATACATTCATGTAAGCATAATTATAAGTAATACAGAGCATTTAAAACAATATTATTAATTTAGAAAGTCTAAGAAATATAAACTATATAAAAGAATAAAATATTACCAGTTGTAGAATTATGGATAAAAAAAGATAATTTGGTATTAGAAATACTTTGAACCAGTTAAAAAAATAACTAAGAAGTAATTTTGAATAACATTAAAAATATATATATATATGTATTATTATTGAAAACTAATATTTAGGTAAAAAGTATATGTTTATGTATAAAAATATATAATGATGTAAAAAAAAATGATAAAGAGAAATATTTTTTACTTATAAATTAATTAAGAAAAGAAACGAAAAAAGGAAAAAAAAAAAACACTAATAAAGAAGTTTAAAACAAATTTTTAACAAAAGTAACAAATAGTTACCTAGAACTATTACCAATAAAATAAAGAAGAAGAGCCGTTCTATATGTAATAAATTTCATGTGAAATGAGTCACCAATGTCCTGGTACTTATTGCCTAGAGAGTGAAGTCTATTGATGACTGCATTTTTACCATATGATGTCGAAGTATTGTTGCCACAGTATTGGTAGGTTTGCCGAGTTGTCCTTTTTGGTACATTAAAACTAATTAGTGATAAAAGTGCAGGGGTGTCAAACATGGAATGGATTATTTTATATAAATTTAATAAATCAGTTATAACTCTCCTGTCACTTAGTCTTAATAATTTCAAAATAAACAGCAATAAATTAATTTTTACAAAATTGTGGCATGAGAGATGGTCGTTTAAGGTCACACACTTAAGGTTTTACTAAGGGCATTATGTCCACCGATCCTGTTAAGTTTCGAAACATAATAACCTTTTTTTATCAAAAAAAAGTAAAAAGAGTACATACCGAATGACCTTGAACGTCCCATACTTATAACAAATGTCAACAACCACTCGACGAATCTAAGCCTGGTTTTCACTGTCATGTAACGTGTTTTAAAACAAAGCTACTTGTATTCGTTATATCTTCGAAAAATAAAAATTTGTACGTCATATTCGTTTTTTACTGAAAATTACCGTAAAATACTGCGGTAATTTTACCGCCTTGCATCTCTAATTTATTGTGATACAAGTAAATACCGTTTTGCTACCATTTATGATTGCAATAAACACATGTATGTTCAAAGGATGAATGACAATATCCGACTAAAACCCTCCATATAATCTTCCAAACGAAATAAAATACGCAATTGGAAATTTTAAGAGAACAACTCATTTATCGACAAAAATACTGCATTTTTGTATGAGTAAAACCGAAAGGAAGACCCTCAGTCTTTAAAACGGTTTTGGGTATGTGGAGGAATGTACTCCCGCTCCGGGGAGTTACACTCTCGGGAATTTTCCCGCGGTACATCATTACTTACACCTCCAGTACCTTATGCACCATTAGGTGCGAATAAGGGTTTGATGATGATGAATATAATGTCATTGTATTATTTTTAATGTTTGTAAATCTAACATTGTGGATCATCGCAATATTTAGTTTTGATTTGAGAATAAAAAATATTGTTTTGTGATCCACTGTATTTGTTTACACAACCGAATATATGTATTATGTATGTTTACTTGTTAAAAAACCCTAAAGAGGGAAATGTTTTGTAGCCGAAACTAATCAGTTGTGTGAACACATAACGTGGTTTACAAAAAAAATGTTTTTAATTATCTTTTTTTTTTTGTATAATTTGAATGTTTTGGTAATTTTGTTGATAGTTGATTTTCTGCTTACTAAAGTTGAAGGCGTAAACAAGGACTCTTACGCTCGCATAAGTTAATGTTTATTGTATGCAATTATTCCTTTATAATGTCAACATAATGATTCAAATAATATATACATTCAAATTAACAATGCACTGGCCTATGCACCATTGGGTTCTGAGAAGGGTTTGGTGATAATGTATTTAAATTTTACCGAAGCATGTATAAATTTATTTTAATATAAATAAATATCCGTTTTTATAAACGATAAATCGATATTATTATCGAAGCTAATTGAAACGAATAATGGCGGTACATTACTTTTCCACCAACACATTCGTAAAAACTCTTTGAGATGTTCTTATGAATATTATATAACTTGTTGATATAATCGAATATTTCTTATCCGATTTTTTGAAAAAAATTGGTATAGATTTAAAAACAATATTTTCCGAATAATTAAAACTTAAAACTGCACTAAAAAGTGCATATTATTTATTTTATACCCTTTCTAATTTATATTTTTAAATAATGGGTTATATTGTTCATTTTGTTTAAATATATGTATTTCATTAGTGTTTACACGTAGTTGACGAAAAATAAGTAGTGTATTTTTTTCTTTCAATGTTTCTGTATTTTATTTTTCATTGTTTGTAAACCAAATAAATAAATAAATGTCAGGTGGGATGGGATTGCTATGAAGACGATATATAGTATTCAATAATACGCTAATTAGCAGCGCGGTTCATTTAAATTTCTGTGCAATTGACTTAACGGTTCCTAATTTATCATTTCATTTGTGAATAAAAAATAACAGATTTAAGATATATGCGAATATCTATAAGTAAAACATATAAACAAAATTTAAATAATAATACGCTGTGAATAAAAATACTCATTTAGTTCATATTTCTTACAATTAAAGGAACATTATGAAAATTTCATTAAATGTATTTAATACGCTTGTTATTTTTTTACTTGTCTAAATCACTCTAGAGCTAACAATATATTTGAATACTGAAAAATAACATTGTTTTTTTTATTTAGCTAATGAAATAGTAAAACAAATTAATGCCACCTAAGCCAAAAAAAATATATCTATCTTTGCTCTTTTGCCAATAATTTAGGTTTCTAATTGATCACTTTTAAATATGAAATTCAATTTTAAAAATACATGTTTGGTTTTTTATACGGAAACATAATTTTAGTTTAGTTTCATCAATTTATCATTTTTTGACACTAAATCTCAATTACATAGAACCAAATTCCTGTGCATTGAAAGCTAAATACAAAACTATTGTTTTTATAAACAAAATGAACAAAAGTTTTGAACAAAGGAAACAAGGTTTTTTTTCTAATCAGTGTGAACTCGGATATGAAACTAGAAATAAAAATGAAGTAAGGCTGCCATTTAGTAAGAAAACGAAGACACCGAACTCGTTGATGCACCGAGCTGGACAGTTTAAGGAAATACCATTAGAAATAAGACAGCAAAAAAATACCTCCAAAGTATCGAATATTTCAATATAAATATATTGAAATACTAAAAATAAAAAATATGAAAATAAATATATGAGTATACATTTTACACCATTTATATAAATAACATAAATAACTATCGCTATCAAAAAGATTTAAGTTAAATTTTTAATTGCGACACTTTTGGATTTGCTATTCGACTTTTCATGTTTTAATATTTATTTATAATTCGGAATAGTCAATACTTTCCAGATACCCTTTTCCGAACTTCGTTGAGCGAAACTTAGGTACATGAAGATTCCCTGAGTTACGCGTTATTATTAATATTTTCGAAATATTATTATATTATAAAATCATTTCATAGAAATACACCATTCCTTTCTCTACAGTCCCCTTGGTAAAACCTGTGTGAAGGAATATTTTTTTATTAAAAAAAAAAGTAATAACAACAAAAAACATTAGAAAAAATATCTAATTAAGAAACACTTTTTTCTAAAGAGAAATGACCAAAAAATAGTTTTCACAATAATAATAGTATTACGAGTACAATACATAAGTTTTTAAGTATTTTTTTAGTTAGTGTATACAATAATGCATTATAAGAATAGGCATATTTATATTATTTATTTTTAATTAATATTTTTTCTTTCATTCTTCATACTTCATAAGTATTTTGAAAAAACAACGCATTATCCATAAATAAAAAGTCGATTACGGGAATAATCTAATTCGGTTATTCGAACTATTAATATTGATAATAATCGTTTGCGATTAAGCACACCCCAACAAATTTGAACATATTTTTGTCTGGCAGACCGGGTCGTCTTCATTTTACAACGCGTGTGAAAAGGTAACAGATTTTGTATGCGTTTGCAGGATAAGCGCGGTAAAATATCGGGTCGTATGGATTTGCGTGGCATGTGTGAAAACGGCCTTAGGGGTACACTGAATATCCTGTATCCGGCCAAACCACTATCCGTGTCATCACTAATTCAAAGCATTAAATTTTGGTCAAACCTTTTATTAAATGTTAGTAAATAATAATTGTACATAACCACTTAACGAGTTTTCTATGTCTACTGGTTTCGAGACGTAAAAAAAACTCAAAACATTAGAAACAATGATTCGCTATAATTTATCCTTTTCTCACTTACAAATCCACCTTCTTGTTAAATACACTCTTACTCTTATCCATACTTAACACCTAATGGTGGAAAGGGCAATACATTGTTACACATTACACGTCCATTAAGGTGGACCGATTTTTTCCGAATTTTAAAATGAAAGGGGTCCAAAAAGTTGCCTTTTATATTACTCGGAATGCAAAAAATATTAAAAAATATACTCGATAATACTGTTGGCCCTTAACCAGAGCTTGAAGTTTTTGTAAAAGTCGATTTTTTGCGCTAAACCGACTGTCATTTCGTATTCAAGTAAAAAAAAATCAGTCCAATTAAACTTCATAAAGTGCATTAAACCTTATTAAATAAACATCTAAGGGCGTGAGTTGCACTTTGTTTTGTAATAAATGGGTAGCATTGTTTTAATGAGCCATTATTTTCGTCAATATTAGCCAGGCGCTCAACGGAATCAGTTCCGCGGAGTGTAAACTTTTTGCATTCTAGTAGTTTTAAAACGTGTTAGAATTTTTAATGTGATTAAGTTACATTTTTCCAAAAAAAATTTTTTTATCAATATAGATAACTAACAAAATGTTCAGACAGTGATAAACTTCAAACCTTGGTTGAGGGCCAATAGTAGTATGGAATATTTTTTTTAATAATTTTTACGCGCAATGTGATCCAAAATGCAACTTTTCAGACCCCTTTCACTTTGATGTCAGAAAAAATAAAAAACTTCATACAACATCGGCCCACGCTAACGTCCATATATTGCATTATGTCGAGATATTTTTTTCCTGGTAGGATGTTCGCGGTTTAGCCTTATGTTGCAGATTTCAGGGTCCAGGGAAAATAAAATAAATGAAATAAAACGTCTTTTCGTCTTTGTAAGGAATTGAATCCGAGACCTTCGTGAATCGCCCAGTTTTCTGATACGTGTATTATAACTGTAATATATGATTATTTATTGTGCTCGCCGATTCTTTCTTACGTTATTTTTTTAATAATTCATGTAATGAAAATTAATTAACATGTGTTCATGTTATGTCTGGCAGGTGTCATATTGATGCTTGATAATAATATCGCTCATTCGATAAGTTTCGGTTCAATGAAGCATCAGTAGGCGTTATTGTTAGGACGAATATTCCGTGCTCCGACTTTTTGGCCCCGACGACATTTTGTAGCGTGCGTCGGCATTTTGCCAAGCGAATGTATACCGTCGTGTCCAGAGAAGTCCGTCGACCTCCCGAAGCATGTGATGATGAAGAAACAGCGAAGAAAAGAAGAAATTGATGCGAGTATTTGTCTATTCAATTCTCGACTATCCTGAAAGTCAAAACATTAAATGTGCAGGAAAGCGATTTTTTCGACTTCACAAACGGTACGATCCTTAGTATTGCAAACGCCGTGTTAGTTATTGTAAAATTGTTAAAAGCAATAAAATCCTTTGAAGAATTTTATTTTTTTTTTTTTTATAAGAAAAAAATGCTTTATGATTTACCAATTATTTCATTTCAAGACCCATTTTCAACGGGTTGTAAATAACTCACTATTAGAAAATGGGAATCAAGTTGGGGTAGAGTGGGATTCACAAGCAAGCCGTGAGCCCGATACACTAGCCACGGGACCACAAACCGATTCGACGATTATTATATACGGCAAAATTGCCCTTTACAAAACTTACAATACAAACACATTTGGTTTAATTATTTTATTTAAAAAAACATACATTACTTTTTAACCAAGATTTCGATAAGAAAATTAAACCTTCAAATTATTCAACTCATTCAGTAGAAGTTTAAAACAATTTTAAAATAAATGTTGTGATCAAATTAAATAATAAAATATTTTAAAGGATTAATACAACAAAAAATCAAAAAGTACTGTTTTATATAATTATTATACTAAAAGTTTAATTACCATTCACCATATTTGAAGAAGTTCAAAAGGTTTGTCATCAATAAAACGTTTTATTGTATAAAATTTTAGTTGACTACCAACTAGAAATTTCACTAATTGAGTTGAAGTGATTTGAAGTTGGTCCTAAATATTAAATTTAAATTCGATATTTGGAAGAGCCTAAGTAATAATGTATATCAATATTGTTATTAAATGTTATTTCAAACCTTAAGCGTATTTAAATACTATTCTACCGTACATGAGGTTTGGGGTTAGAATCCTGACAGGGTCGACGTGCAAGATGTGTTTTCACTTCTAATACTTTATCGTTGCTTTGGACTGGCATCTAAGGTGATAAAGGTTGATAAAAAGTAGTGTCGCGGATAATAGATCAGAAGTCCGAGGATCGAACTCAGTTCTTCCACAACTAGATTCCCATTTGCTAGCACAAAAAAATATTAACGATTAGTTGAAAATGTCTTCTTCTTCTCCCTGGCTTCATCCCAATTTACTGTTTGCATCGACCGTTCCGTAGGTCCTTCTGTCCTTCTGTCCTGGACGACGCCATGCCTATGCTCCCGGTTGAAAATGTCACAGCAGTTAACTATCTCTCACCATTATACAACTTTGCATATCTATTGAATCTGTGATGTCACCGATTTATTTTATTGTCTAATTTCATGATAAGCTGTCCACTCAATTTCGACTCGAATCTCTTTGATCTCAAGTCAACGTAATCACATTATGTACGAGAAAAAACCACCTGCAATCGCCAATATCAACTGTATTATTTTTGGCATTCAAAATAATACAGATTTTTACTATTTGTGCTTGGCCATAGTGGCAAGCGTTTTGTGGCGCGGGCGCGGTCACTTTGGCACTGCACTTGTTACCATTAATATTTATTTATTTATTTTACACTTTATATACATATACATATAAGGGCGGACACATTGCCTTAAGGCAATTTATTCCTACCTACCCAAAACGTTAAGTATGAGAAAATTAGCATATTGGCTTAGACTGTTAATAAATTAGTACATTTATTAAGTCTAAGCCAATATGCACAGTTTACACACGTTATTTGAACAAAAAATAATTTATAAGTATAGAAAATAATACTTAGGGTAAAGACAGAAATAAGGACATTAAATTCGAACAAATTTATAGAGAACAAGTCAATAAAAAGTAGTAAGAATAAGTATAGGTATAGAGCGCCGCGCCCGCGCCGCGCCGCAAAACGCGCGCCACTATGGCCAAGCAATGTTGGTACCGCAAGCGATTTGCGTGTGGTACATTGCAATAAAAACGTTTGCATGTAAATATCGTGAACATGTTTTACCGCCAATTCAACACATTGTCTAAAATAATTAGAGAGACCATTCCACATTTGATTCCGCATAATATCCTCTAGCAAAACTTCTACTATCCATATTGATCGTATTTTTCTTTCTCAAAAGCATTCCAAAATTTGTTGAATTAATCTGGCATTTAAACGGTTAAATTACGCGAAAAACATTTATTTAAGCAACACACTCACATGCACACGTTACATAACAACATTGTGATGTTCGCACATACGCGTGATGTTTTGGTAGTTTTTTATAGGCAGTAGCATTTGCGTGGAGCGGGGAATCACGAGTGGGGAACCAGTAAACATTATCTATATTTACATACATATTGGTACCACCACAATCATGTAATTAGCGTTAGTAGTAGTGATGCTATAAAATATATTCAAGGCTGTACACGGTTTTTCAGGGCCAGACCGCGATACTTCAGAGGAACATTCCTCATGGTAAGCTTGAAAAAAAATCCTAATAAAATTTTCAAAAAAGTCATTCAATTTATTTTTTATAATCTCAAAATGGAGCAAAGCTTTCATTTCTCGGACCAACATCTGAAGTCGACATGAAATATTGGGGGTGATTTTCACTGTAATATTTCATAGTCCCTGGACTGCATCTGAAGTGTAGCACTGATCACTGATCATCTTGTCTTCATGTATAAAGTTTATGATCGAGATGTTCTGCAGTAATTGGAAAACCAATGTACCTACTGCTCTATCTACCACTGGGTGCGGATTAGGAATAAGTGAGTCATTTAAAAATCCACTACTTTGCTAAATATTTGACTTAAGTCGATTCGCTATCCGTTTTCCAAATGCCAATGAGGAACTTAAGCCCTACAGAAAATTGGATACAATACATGTTTTCTTGCGCGCGGTAAAAATTGGAGCATTAAATTGTACAGCAAAGTTTCTTGAAAATGTACGAAAAAAATATTTTAACAAAAACGGACTACTTTGAACGACGTCAGTAGTTCATACGAATCAACCAATGATTAGAGAGTTGTGTAAGATTTCCGTTTTGCTTGCCGTCAATGGACCAATGGGCAGAACTGATCGAAAATAAGCGGAAGAAAACCTCTGACGTCACACTCGGAGTTATTTCAGAAATACAAAACTTCAAAAAATCGTAGCGTTGATAATACGATGTGTAAAAATTGGAAAAATTAAATCGTGGTTTAGTTTAATAGTTTATTAACAAACAAAAAATCCACTGTACTTCCTCATCGACCAGTAGTAAAAGAATAAAGTTTTCTTACAGAAATACTCCAATGCGGAAAAACATTATTAGTAATTAATGAATTAGTTATTATTATTTGTTACCATTAATGTTAATTTTATTCTTGAGTAAATGTACTTAATTATTTAATAATTAGGATTTTTCTTCTGAAATAGAAATATAAATCATCCAGAAATAAATATTTATAGAACTTATTTATTTAAAATGATGAAATCACGTGCGTCTTGCGTACGTATTCTGCATTTTGGAAAGTATTTTTAAAAGCGGTTACGAGATAATCAAAGCATAATTTTCTGTTTATGAAATCAACTATTTTCATTGAATTATCACCTTGTTAAAATATTTGTTATGTCTGCTGACTGCTGTTATTGGAAATTTTATTTATCTTTGTTCTTACCGTGTTTGCAAAATCGACGTGCACAGAAGATCTTTTGAACCTTGTAAAATATTAGTGTTAATAAAGGTAATATTGTATCTGGGACTGTGTGCTATGAAGATATGATCAAAATATCCAACTCTAAATTTCTGTACGTGGAGTCACCTCTTGACAAACAAAATATTACCGAAAAAATTTCAAACAAATATCCACATTTTTCAATTGATAAAATGGAGTATAAATATTTCTTGTTCTAGTTCTGCTCTATTGTTTTTCCAAATGTTATTTTTTCTGTGCGTCCTATATCAAAATAATTCAATGTGGTGTGTTGCGGTCTGATTCTGAGTCCGTGCTATCACAAGTTAACGCTGAAATTGACACGGCCGCGCTTTACTTCGGACGTAAATTGAAATCCGTATTCTGGGCTGGTATTCCAAACGCCCTCGTGGCCGTATTATCTCGTGTATTTACATACAAAATACTCGAGAAAAACTTTTTTCTCGTGCCACGAGAGTGGTTCAGAATAGCAACCCTGTTAACACGAGCTCGTGTTAAATTATCGCGAACTTAGAATAAGACTGCTGGTTTTTGAGCTCAATACTCGTATGTTGGTTCTAGGTCCTGAAGTGTTACAAATTATTTGAAAATTAAAATAAATATTTTCGTTATTTGATTTACTCAAATGTTTTATATTTGTGACGGTTTATTTTAGTCGTAAAAAACAGTGTTAGAAAATGGAAAGATAACGGGAAACTGTTTCGAACCTGGGGCTTCCTTATCCGCGTTGATAACCACGGGACCACAACCCGTCTCAAATTTACCGAAACATGAGATAGTTCCGTATTAAAATGAGGAAGTTCAGTTCTACGGGAAATTGGAAATGAAAATTGTTTTACTAAATGTTATTAAATAATACCCGCCTCTTCGTCAGGACACCAATTAAACCATCATGCAAAACCCACTATACACCTTCACCATAGTTGTTGCACAAAAATACAAAACCAACACGACACGCATTTTAATAAGCACGTGCATTAATTAGGACAAACATGCACTGATTGACGGCCTCCGTGGTGTAGTGGTCAAGACGCTTGACTCACAGACGGAAGGTTCCAGGTTCGATTCCCGGTGAGAACACAAAAAATTAAATGTGATTTTTCTCAAGCCTGGGTTCTGTGATGTAATTCACCACTGTAATTGGGCCTCTCGGCCTGTTGTGGTGCAAAAATAAAAAATAAAATAAATTAAAAATAAATTATAAAAATATTCTCTTGTTTGAGAATTAATGAAAAAAGTAGAGGGGATGGAGAAAATTGTAGAAAAACTAGAGGGGATGGAGAAAATTGTTTTCTTACACGCGGTAATTATTAGAGCATTTTATTCTACGGCGAAGTTTCTCGAAAATGTATGAAAAAATGCGTTTCAATAAAAATGAACTACTTGGTAACGTCACAGGTTCAGATAAACACGTGCTTAGAATAGCCAATCGAAAGCTAATCCAAGCGAAAACTCACCGACTTGAACTCGCGACGTCACGGGCGGTATAATTTTAAAATTACAAAACTTTAGTGCGATGATAATACGATACACGAAAATAAAATTTTTGGCTTAGTTTGATAGTTTGTTTATTATTAAATAAAAAATTATGTTCTGACGAGCGCGTTAAAGTATATTTCATATACAGTAAAAAATTTATTTATACTTACACATAATATGTCCGTGTAAATTTTGCCACATGTAATAGTAGGCACATGGTCTGCCTGTCTGTCTGACGTCACTATTCTGCGAAGTAGGGCGATGCAATACACGGTATTGACAAACAACAGTCGAATTAACCTTCAAATTTTTCAGAATCCTTCAATTACCATTTTACAATTCTGTTTACCGGATAATACATATTTATTCAGAGCGATGGAACGCAAATTCATGTTCAATGATTAAATAAATATGACGAATACTTACACCCCAACACTTTACACTTACTAATGATCTTTTTTATGGTGTCATTTCTCACGACTGACGTACGCTGGCATTATGTTTTCAAAAAAACGTTAAAAAACCCAGAATTAAAGATATAATTAAATACTTGATTACGTTATCCATTTTTCAATGTTTTGGTTTGATAAAAAAACTAACGTGTTGATACAAAACGCTTAGCCACGCCAAGAATCAAACTTTGACAACAACAACAAACTCTCTCGCCGTTTCCCCGTAACGGTAGGCAGAGAGAATAGGACGCCACGTCGCTCTATCTTGACTAAAATTGTTTGAAACCAACATAGTCGTAGTTATTAACATACAGAATAACAACAAATATGAAGACCAATTACAGGTTTCATATAGGAACAAAAATATAAAAAAAACAAAACGTACAGTTTGCTAGAGGGGTAAAGGGAAGTGGGATGGGAAAATAGGTAAGGAAGAAGAAACAGTAAGTAAATATAAAACAATGAAAAAATAAATAAAAATAAATATAAATGTACACATACATCATACATACTTATACATACACACTACACACACATCCATATATATATATTCAGGATGTTCATTAAACCCTGTCACATCCGAAACCACGATGGTCAGTATACACACGTGAACATGTATATATATATTTATACATACACATACACACATGAACATATATGCATTCACAAATGCACATACGTACATACACACGTGTACATACATAAAATTTTTAATAAAATTATGAAAACCGATAAATATAACAAAAAAAATAGAAACTAACAATTTTGCTCTTGTGACGTGCTAATGTTTTTATCGTATGACGCGATTTGCATATATATCTCGCATCCTCTACATTCATACATCTTATGCTCGCGCGCCGAATATTCTAACTTTTGACATGTCCATCTTCAAGTATCTGTTGGATTTGGTCATGCCATATCTTTCTCGGTCTTCCTCTATTTCTGCATTCGTCAACATTCGCATTGTAAATATTTTTAGCCGTTATTTCGCTGTCCATTCGCTCTACGTGTCCGAACGAATGCAGAACTCCTTTTTTGATTTTGTCGATAACGCTTATCTCAGCCTTACATGATGTACGAATCTCAAAATTAGTTTATTTATCGTTCATAGTTTTACCACACATTCGCCTGAGATATCGCATTACGAATTTTACTAAATGAGGAAGTGTAGTTGATTTTAAAAAAATAATTTATTTTATAATGTAGCTCTACACTTTATATTATCTCCATGCATTCGGTTTTATTTAATATAAAAGTTTTTTCATTTATTTTCATCTCAAATAATCTTAAGGTATGTTAATGTACATTTTTGATTTACAATGTGGTTAAACCACTTTACCTTTACAAAATGGCAGATCGTTTTTAGATAGGTGACTTCCGTTTTTTTTTGTACCGAACCCGAAACGCTAAAAGGTTCCTTAGAATTTTATAGAAGATAAGAATGACGAATGACGTCACTCGTCTCGCTATTTATAACTTGCAAATTTTTACCGTTCTTCACGTTTGTTCAGTTCTCGCGAAAAACACCGGTTTTAGTAATAGCGAACCATTTATTTCAACAATAACACAAAACGTTTTTTTGTGAGTGAGTAGCGTATCACCATTTTGTTGTTTTGCCAATGTCACGTTTTTGATTGATGGATATCACAGACGAATAAGATGTATTTTTTGGAATCCTTATAGTAGTTTTAAAATTTCAATTTTTAGAATAATTTATTAGGATTTGTACGTTAGAAAAGGAGTGGGGGGGGATTTCAATAGTTTAGGGAATCTATAATTTATAGCCCGGCAGAGTTTGTGGCTTAGTTCTCAACCAATCTGAATTTCAAAATATTTTTTTTAAGTCTGTACAATAAATACTCAGTAAAATGTACACATTACAAACAAAAACAATATAAATATTTGGTGGTAACATTGTTGAAAATATTACTAAAACTGTTTTCTATATTCAAATTACTGAACATATTTTTGAGATTATTTTGATAGGGAAATATGGACGGCTGATGATGATGATGAATATACTTTGGTACATTGCATTTATTCGTAGGACATATCGAGGCATTACTGACAGAATGCATTAAGTCATTAAAACAAGTTGTGGGATAATTGCATTCAAAGCTTTTTTATTCCTTTAACGCATTATTTTTCCCACAATTATCTTTTTTTTTTTTTTTAAAGCTTCAAAGAGTAATCTTTATTCTAGGCATAGCATAAAGTTTGAAATCAACATCTTGCACCTATATTTAAATATTTGAAATATATAAAGACTCTTGACTTAATGCATTTAAATATAGGTGCAAGACTGCTTGATTTCAAACTTTCTGCTATAGCCTCGAATAAAGATTACTATTTGAAGCTTTTCAAAAAAAAAAAAAGATAATGTAAAATGCTTGAAGAATAAAAACATTTGAAGCGATTTGTTTTAATGGCTTAATGCATTTTGTCAGTAAAGCCTCCATATGGCCCGCGTGGCTTATAAAATTCACTGTTTCATCTATTTTTACGTGTCCGTATTCCTCGATTTTTACATCTCGAAAAAAGCACTAGGTTTTTTCTGTACCAATCTACGAAGATTTTCTCATCCCGTATTATTTTAAAGGCATTTTTTTCCTAAATAAGGTTTTATTAGTTTACTAGCGTACCCGACAGGAGTTGTCTTGTCCGAACGTTGGCTTGCCTGCTATTAGCCGGTTCAGCAAACGTTTTTTCCATATTCGAATTTTCGATAAACCTACTTAATCACATTTGACATTGAGTTTGATATTTCAATCTTTTCGTTTCGTCATTGTGTGATTTGCTGTTGCCCAAAGTAAAATAAAAAAAGAGAGTGCAATATACCGGGTCCATCTGTAAATCTAAGCCATCCACCCACTCAAACACACAAAAAATTTCATCAAAATCGGTCCAGCCGGGGTCTATCGGTTCAGGAGGAGTTCAATGACATACATACGTACAGAAGAATTATATATATATATATATATATATATATATATATATATATATATATATATATATATATATATAAATAAATATGTGTACAAGCTTTATTTTTCCACTAACAAACGGCTGTGATTCGAAAATATATTTTTTTATATTATAAATTTAAGTACAAATTTTGTATTTTTTTTACCTGCCTGTTTTTTTGGTTGACTGGAAGATATTTGAGCTTTTACTGATAAGCCCGCTATAATGCAAACGTTTTCCAACCTCCGTGGCGTCTACTATCAACAGGTAATTAAATTGTTTTTTTAAATATTTTTTATTTATTAATAACCTAGGTGCATTATTCGTTTTGAACCGTTAACAGGCCCTTGTTAGGAGTAGTCTGCGAAAGACTGGAGTTTTTTTTTCTTAAAATAAAATTACATTTTTTTTATGTTTAAATATGCTATGTATTTCACGACTCCCTTTTTTTTATTTTTGTTTTTATAATTAATACTACTTACCTAAACTATCCTGTTAGGAAAACTTAAATCAGTCGGACTAAAGTGTGACTCACATTACTATTAACGGGAAAAAGGTGAGTTACTCATTCTATGCTAATTTCTACGAAACAATTAACTACAATTACTCGTTTTTTTCTGTACAAAATGTTTACTGCCTCGCAGGCTTCGAGGTGATCGGGGGCCCGCCGCGTTTATTTCCTCTGATTGGCCGCCTTTACGGCACGCTAGGCTCTCATTGGCTGGCCCGGGATGCCGTCACTCCTATCTCGTGACCCAGCCGAGAAAACAAAAATATCCCACTGTTGAGATTTCGCATTTTCCCATATATTTTGTGACGAATGCAAAGTTTGCGCGGAATAATTATTTTGGCAACAGTAAACATGCGAACGAATATAACAACACAAGCAAAAATTGTCTATTGAATGAGGAAAAACGACCTATCTAGACATCAAACGAAGTGTGAAAGAGCATGAAATGCATGTACGTATTAATTTTTACTATTTTTATTCTTAAATAAATGAATAAGAAGAATACCCGTCTTTGTCCTTTTTATTTTATTATATTGAATAAAATTGTAATGCTCTATTTATATACATAATTTGTATCTATACATACTTTAATATGATGAAGTTTATACTAAGTAATATTGTTTTGTTTTGTGTTATCTGTCGATACGATTTTTATGTCGTCATGATGAAATATATACGAATTCTTCATAATATTTCCCCAGTAATAAATCTGTTTGTTTCGTTTTGGGAACATTGTTTTTCACTTGTAATCTTAATTAATTTGTTGACCTGTTTTCGCTCGTTTTAAAACCATAACCAACGCTTTACATACGTCACTACGTCACAGTTTTATGTAAACCACACAAATTCGTCATAGCGTCACCTACCTATTTTCTAATTTGAATTTCGAGCCACGCGTAGCCGTTCCCGATTAGAAAAAACGCTCAGTCGTCTGTCTCTCTTTTTCACATTATTTATCCCAATGCCGTCCCTTTCATGACACTTAGTTACTGCGTTGGCCGCTAGTGACGCCCGCGTTGGAGAACTGTCAATATAAATGGGTGGTCCGATTTACCGCATTTTAGTAAAGTACGATTTTTCATCTACGCTCTGTGCCGTGTCAGGAAATTCGAGTTTCATTTTAATACAGTTTTTGAATAAAATATCAACTGACAAGTGAATACTTTTAGTGGTAGCACAAAACTGTGCTCATTCTGTGATTTACTGTGATATATTGTGATTTATAATTTTTAAAAATGGGTAGATTTATATGGTACGTACACTTTATAGCCTTATATGTAAAATATCATTGGTGCCTTTCATAATGCAGTACCTTCTTAATTAAACTAATTTAATTTACCGGTTTCAATTTTTCTATATTTAAATATCAACTCCGAAACAAAATATATGTACTAACAAATGTCATTTGATTTACTAACATAATTTTCTCAAATAATGTTTTATGTGTACTTTTTATGTATTATCATTAATAAATTTAATGGCAGTTTACAATCCTGCGGGTTTTTATGATATAATAAAAATATTTTATTTAAAAAGGTTCTCAATTTCAGCAATAATATTTCTTATTGAAACTATATTAAAATTAGACTAGGATAATTAAAACTTACTCAATTTGAATAATGAGTTTCTAATTTGGTATTGATCCTTATTGAGGTTCTGGAAATATAAACAAGATGTGGTGAATAGTTTATTTCATGATATTTGTAATTATGTAACAGTATAACAGCCTGTTTTATATATTTTTGTCTGTCTTGCTTTCAAAGAGGATATTTTTCTACCAATCTTCGGTGAGTTCACAGTTACATAAGTTTGAATCTTTTGTGCATCACTTATGTTGTAACTCATGACCATTTTTCATTTGGATTCAAATTTATCATTATGATTGTGAGTTGTGTTGTATGACAAGGACTCATATTTGATAAAAATAATTGTATTGCTCTCCATCATGTTGATGTGAATAGTGAATATTTTCTACTTGTCATATTAATTTTCACATAAAACATTTCTCATTACGTTTTAAATGCATGAAATAATCAGTTTTATTCGAATAAAAAAAAAAACACTTCATGATTATTTTTATTTTCTTATCTTTATGCTCATTGAAGCTTTTAACTCTTCATTGCCATTTTTCATATGACCTGTGATGTGTGAAAAGCATTCTCATGAATATAAGTTATCAATTCAAATAATTCGTAAACTTCCATTTGACCAATGAAAAACTTCAGCCCCATGGGAAATTGGATACAAATAATGTTTTCTCGCGTGCGGTAATTAGATCATTAAATTGTTCAGAAAAGTTTCTTGAAAACGTACAAAAAAATATTTTAATAAAAACCCACTACTTTGAACGACGTCACTGTCACAACCAATGATTTGAGAGCTGTGAAGGATATCTGGTTTGCTTATCGTAAACGAACCAATCTGAAAAACTGTCGGAGAAGAACCTCTGACGTCACACGCGGAGTTATTTAAAAAAACAAAACTTTCAAAAATCATACCACTGATAATATGATATATAAAAATAAAAAAATTGCTTAGTTTAATAGTCTATTAACAAATAAAATAAAAAAAACCACTGAATTTCCTCATTATCTTTTACCCTCTACCTGGCATCTTCAGACTGGTAGATATCATAGTGTTTCGAATTAATTTATACATAAAAAAATATTGTCTTAAGTCACCAACTCCACCTAGACGGCTTAAACGATTTACGTGGGGTTTTCAGATAAATATAGATCTTTGCGCTGTGCTTGTTCGTATATATTAAAATCTCCAATCTAATGTGTAAAAAATAAGTTAGGAGCATAAATGTTTTATTCATCGATCTACCAGGGTTGCATTCGAGGAGAATGCATTTACAAAAAAATGGAAAGATGTTGTTTTTTTGGTATTAAAAAGTTTGTTTTTGAATGTTTATAAACAACATTTGCTTTTTATGGATCCCAATCAGATTCTTTTCTCAAATTCCTTATAATTTCTTCCCATTTATTTCTTTTTACTGGATGTTTGGTAATACTAAAATAATATTAAATTCAATACATTCTTAAAAATCGTATTCCTACATAAATACACCACTCTGTTGGTGAGAAGACCGGAGTTTGACGTTTGCAGAAAGAATGCCATATTAAAAAAATAAATAAATTTTATGTTTTTAAATTCAACCGTAAACAAGTACCTAGGTACCTACTTAAATTCAATATTAACAAATTTTAGTTTTGGAATTTAATCACAAACAAGTACCTAGGTACCTATTTATCAATTAAAAGTCTTTTTCCAAGCTAATAGCAGGCAAGCTAACGTTCGGGCAGGACAACGTCTGTCGGGTCCGCTAGTTAAACATATAGGGCAATCCAAGCTTAACAGAGTTGAATGTATAGAGTTACAGATTTAAAATAAAACCATTAATATTGACCTGTTCTTGCATTCAAATAATTTGTGGTAAAAAATTTCATAGGTGTTTAGTTTCATATTATGACTATGCTAAAAATGAACAAACGCTTACCCTTAGATACTAAAAATGTTCACGAAAAATTTTTTTGTGTCAACTTCAGCATTTTAAATTCAAAAGTTTTTTGTTTTTTTTTATGTAGAGGAATGTAAAACATGCAGCATTTGTGTCTAAAAGTTTCGTTTACATTCGTACCGCTTTTGCGTCATTTTAATGATATCAGTCTTGAAGATCTCGCAAAGGCGATTAAACTTGTCACTGGTTATTTCAAATTTGTGGATACTCTAATATTTGATCAGTAAATTCAGTAAGATTAATATTCATGTTGCTAAATATTTTACTAAAATGACAGTGGTAACGTCCCTTATAAATGGGCTTATTCAAACGTATGTAAACGATAAGCCTATTTTATTTCCATAATAAATTGCAACGATATCCCACCAAGAATTTTCATAAATTTAATGTTTAGGTAAATTATTCCAATTGTTTCCTTTTTCCGCAGTGATTTTGACGCCCAGTTTGCATCTCCTCCAGCGCACGACGACTCGTTCTTCCTCATCCGCTACCCGGGGGCAGGCTCTCTCCTGAGCGGAGCCACTAGCAAGGTGTCCAGCACTCCGCAGGTGGTGACTGCCTCCTCCACCACGCAGGCCTCCACCCTCAACACCATTAAGGGGAAAGACTGGTCAAGGCACACGCAACCCTGCCAGCAGTTCATTGACGGCGTGCCATTTGGCACTCTCAGCAAATGTAAGGATTTTATCATTACTTCCGAGATATCTTAAAATATACATGGCCAATTAAAGACCTCTATTTGAGTATGGATATCAAGTATGTAGTCCCTGTATCACTAAACACTGTGAGTTACTGAAAAACAATTCAAAGATGTGCTATGAAAATTTCCAAACTATTCAAAAGGATGCCTTGCCACGGTAGATTAAAACCACTAGGATTTACACAATTCAAAGAAGGATGAATGAAAGAGGACATGATAGAACCTTATAAAAATACTAAATTATAACTATGACTGCCCGCTGCGAGAGATGTATCAATTAAAACCCAACATAATTTTATGGGGTCATAAATGAAAGCTCTATCGTCCTCAATTCCACAGCAATCCCATTAAAAACTTCCTTTTTAGCAGGGTTGTTATAGACTGGAATAAATTTTCAAGTTTAGTACTTGTCCATTCCATTTTGGTCAACCAGTTCAAAAGACATTCAGATGATTTTTTTAAAGGAAGAAGAACGCTGACAATAAGCAATACATGAGATAAGGGCGCACCTTTAACAAATAATAATAATTATCATTAGGACTAGAAAATTATGCAATTTAAAAAAAACATTTATTTCATTTGTCATTCCAATTATTCATCCAAGTTATTAATCAGACATCTCAAAATTTCACATTTAGAGATAAAGAGAAAATATATATTTGAATTGTCATCACCATTTTCCTAGAATACCTCCCATGTGGATGCTATAAATATGCTTGTGTTCTCTTACAAGCCTGTATCAATAGTGTGAATTTATGTCAAACTAGCAGTCTCAGAGAAGGCATAGCTTAGCATTGTATTAAATATAAAAATATTGACCAATGTAATACTAAATAAGGCATATAATTAAGCCCAAGAAAATCAGAGAACAATATAAATTATAATATTATATACCATCTCTACATCTAATTAAAAAGTAAATGAAATGTCATAGGTATATGTTATCTTAATTATTGATAATTTGTTTTTAAAAATGTGCTAAAATAACTCACTTTTTATTTAATTTGGTTATGGTGTCTTAAGACAGCAATTTGTCCTGTAATAACTAAAACACAATATTTTAGACTGTAGAAAAATAAACATTAAGAGAATCTTTTATACAAATAGTCAAAAAAAGTAAAAACATTCAAATAATTTCAAGATCCAAACGATTTATATTTTTCAGCCAAGATTTTGCACATTAACAATTTTTAAATGTTTTTCTAGGCCCTCCAACAATCAAACCAAAACCTGCCGGCACTGATGACGGCTTCAAAGGTGAGGGTGCTGCCTGCGGCTCTTCCATAGTCAAGGTCGCCCACAAGATTATATCCAGCCGTTCTGGAAACCAATCGAGAGGAATGTCTGTCGAACCGATTCACGAGGAAGGGATCTATCAGATGACCAAAGGGCACGATGAGTCCAACCCTAACTCTAATATTAAGGACCAACTAGCGCCGAGCTCTGCGTACCTGAGCATGAGGAGAGGGAGTAAAAGCTTGCCAACTACACCGCTGAGCTCACCTCCTGGAAGTCCAGGATCTAAGAGGAAGAATAATGCTGGCAATAGGTAAACTATTAGATTTGTAATCTTGTTGTCGTATACCATGTTATGCTTTTAATATTATAATATAATAAAAGTGAAATTATTGTTTGATATGAAACTAATAATCTTTTGTTAACAACGACTAAGTGTCTGTAGAGTATAAAATAAAGAAAACATTATATTTTTTCCGCTTTACACGAGTTTAATATTGATAAGAAAACAACAAGCTTTGGATATTTAGACTTACTCATCATCAGCAGTGTGATTCTGAACGCTCTCCGGAGGGTAGAGAGAGCATTGCCAGCGTGCAAATTTTGAGCTAGCAACGCTTTCTTGACTCTCTGGATTATGTTCAAAATTGAACTGCTGGTGTTAATATAAACTTGTATCAGTCATATTTATTTAAAACTGATGATGGGTAATTCTGAATACTTGCTGTGTTCTTATTAATATTAAACTCACATGTGGCGTAAAACACAAAGTTTTCTATTTATTTTACATTTGACATGTTATTCAACAAAGTAAATGCTGAAATGTAAATTATTGACCAAATATAATCAAATTTAACCAACAATGTCATACATATGAAACTAGGGATGAAAAAAAGATAAGATTGCATATGAGGAGAAAAACAGAGTCTCAAAACTCATTGAAGCCGTAATATAAGTTACCTGAAAAAATAAAAGAAACATAAAGCATTGAAATACATATTTCAAAATACTTTGAAAAGATATGGTCTTGAGAAATTTTGATGAAAAATGGAAATTTTACTAAAAGTTTATTCTTAAGATGTTATCAACTAACTTAATAAAGCAAAAATAAATCAAACATCCGTTTTATAATACATAAATTTTTCTCTGCAAAAGTCACCATTTAACAGCTTAATTCATAATAAATAAATTCTATTTATTTTCAATGTTATTTTCCGATGCTTCCGTGTTTCATTAATTTTTAAGTAGCAACTTCCTTTGTTTATCTTTTGTATTTATGGCAACTTATGGATTTAAAAAATATTAATTCAACCATCCAAAATTGATTGTTCTTGCAAATGTATTTTTGCTTGATGAATTAGACTAATAGTTATTATTAAGATTGTTATTGTTATTAAGATTATTATTAAGATTGTTTCTAATCTAAAGATATTTTGGATAAACTCACATTTTATATTTTGTTTCTAGATTCTTCACTGGTCCATTCGAACCATCCGATAATTCTGGTAGTCGCTCTTGGAACTTGGCTGGACTCTTAGGCCAGCAAAGGGAAAATTATACTTCGTCCTCAGCACTAAATGAGGATACACAAGGTAAGCTATAATTTCAGCTTATAATTTACACGTTAACGTATTTTTTACTCCCAAACAAATGTTAAAATGAAATTGCAACTATCCTAAAAACCAAATAAAATTAAACCATTTATCTTAAATCTAATATGCATAAGTTTTTGCTTGTACGCTAATTTTTCGATTTGTTTTTTTTTTCCAGTTTCCCTGGCAGCATCAGTGGAATGTCTTGGTCCTTCTCCCAATGCGGACGCAGCCAAATTATCTCAACAGTTCGCAAGTAATCAAGAGTCATCTTCAACCAAAGCCCAAGTATACAGGCCCAAACCCTCAGAACTACGGGAAATGAATTTCTGGTCACCAACTTCTATGTAGGAGGTTCATTCTTTATTTATATTAAAATTTCAGTATTGAATAATTTGTAAATATTTTTTTTATGCCTGTAGCATTAATGATTTGGACTATCGTTTAAAATATATGTTTCGTTAAAAAATATATTTAATGTGTTTCCGAACTCCTCATTTGAATTGTGCACTCTATAGATGAATTAATGTAATGTTCTCGCAATATAACTGTCGAGTGTTGTTCGGAATCATTTTGTTTAAGAAATAATAATAAGTCGGTGGCCAGAGGAAAATGTGAAACCAGAAATGTAATATGTATATTTTTCTATCCTATTACTTTTTTTCTTGGATAACTTGTTTAATTTTTAAAAGATTTTAATTATTTCTAATGACCCAGTTGTAATAATATAAAGAATAGTAAACTAATTTTTTTCATTTGTAATAATTTACATTGACGTTAATGAGCACTTTAGAAGTGGAGTCACAAGATTTATCATAGCTTAATTTTTAAAATTGGCTGGTCCAAAGTAATTTATTGCATAATTCTCCAGGAGATATTATTGATTGTGAAATTATTTTTAAGTTTTTTTACTATCCGATTAAATTATCAAAAACTTTAAATATAAGTTCACTGTGATCATAAAATTGCTTTGAAAATAACCGATGGAATGAATGTGCATAAGTGACATTGGCATGTTATCTTAGATCTGAAAGTGTTTGGCTGTAAACTAATTTTTATTTTTTCAATTCATTTAGAATTTTGCTTGTATATTTCGGGAATTCATCAAAACCGAATTCATTTAAGAGTTTATTTAAATAATTATCTATTTAGTATGTTTATTTATTTTCACTTGGGATTTCTTACCATAAACTGAGGCTTGCATATTTTATAAATAAATTTCGACTTGGCTTGTGTGAATTTTCAATTCGAGCAGTTATTAGGAACTGAACTCCAAGTTGAGTATAAATAAATTATGAGTACAAGACATTATGTGTTAAGATTTAGGTAAATTAAAATTGTATATTTATAATAGTTTGTAATTATATTTTTTTAAGAATGTTGTGATTCACTACTTATGCTCATTAAGTGTTTGTGAATGTGTAGGAATAAAGTAAAGCAGTTAGTCTAGTTATGGACTATGGACCCCACAAATGTAATTTTTTTTAAAACAAAATTTGTCAATAAATTGGTGTCTCAATATAAATTTTAAAGAACATAATATTATATTTTTATGACCAGCATAGCATAATATTATCCATATTTATCTTTCTTGCTTAAATTTGATGAATAAATAATGTGATGAAATATACAAAAGTCTAACATTCAACATGGTTTTTATTTTCTTCTCCTTTTTAAACATTGTAATACTTATCTACTTTTAATTTCATTTCCTCACTTTTTTCTAATATCTGCTTATGTGTAAAGTACTTAACCACTAGAATGCCAATCTAGTGGGACACAAAATGGGCCCCAACTGCCGAGCATTTTGCCTGCGTGCACTGATTTCATAGCCTTTTATTGATATTGTAATTTTTACGTGCAAATGGAACATATCGCTGATGGATTGCAATTCTTGGTTGACCTCTATATAAACTGTATATTTACGCGCTTTAACTCTGCAATAACGTCTCTATAAGAGATATAGTCCTCTTAGAGTGATAACTAAAATGTTGTACTAAAGATAAATCTTTGAAAAAAATGTAGAACCAAATACTGCATCACAAAGCTGATTTTTTTCCAATAAAACTGATGTATGATATACAGGCTATTAAAAAAGTAGTAAAACAGCATGGCATTTATATAATTACTGTGTAAAATAGGCACCTATAGTAGCCCCTATGTGGCACCTATAGTCTATAGAGTTCATTTACAAACCAATTACCCTCTAGCGGTGCTAATTTGTTTGCAAAAATCGTAAATTTGTTCATATTGAGTATTACTCTTCTTAATAAAACTCTATCTTAATAAAATTTGCCATAAACAATACATTAACTTTTAAATACTTTTTGCAAAAAAGCCTACATTGAAGATATTCCGCGAACTGTCACTTTATTTGGATAAAAGTATCAAAATACTTTTGTTTAGTAAAAAAGAAATATTTGCGTTCTTATGATTTACCCAAATATTTAATTTTGAGGGCCATTTTCAATGAGTTGTAAATAACTCACTACAGTAGAGTCTTGGTTATCCGACCTTCGGTTATCCGACCTTCCAAGTTATCCGACCTACCGGGGCACTGCCCCTTTCCTTTACCCAACTGCACGTATTATATTTGCGCGCTAGGCGACAGTCCTCAGTGCTCATGTAGCTCTTTCGCTGAGTTTTCGTTCGTTACATTCATTTATGTTTCATGTACATATTTGAAAAGTTTTCGATGTGCATATAAAATTATGTAACACATTGTCAATGTCGTTTTTATAATTTTCTGTGTTATCCGACATTTTCGCTTATCCGACCTTGCCGCAGCCGGTTTAGGTCGGATAATCGAGACTCTACTGTATTAGAAAATGAAATCAAGTTGGGGTAGAGTGGGATTCAAACCACAGACCTTAGAGCCATAAGTCCGAGACACTATCAACGGGACCACAACACGATCGATATGAACAATGGTGGCGATTTTATTACTTGAAACTATCCCTAGTAAAAGTCTTTGCGAATAATATTAAAAAAGCTTTTGACAAAGTAAAATGGAAAACGCTGTTTGAGATGTTGAAAAAACTAGGAGTGAAATACAGAGACAGGAGAATTATATCTGCACTATATAAAAATAAAGCTGCTATATTTGCATATGAAAATGACAAAAAAGAAACCAAAATAAGACAGGGATGCTGGCTGTCTTCAGTATTATTTTATGGATATATACCGTGTGCGATCGATGAAATCAGGGAAAAAATGAGTCATAGAGAGGGTGTTAAAATACACGGAGAAAAGATAGACCTGATAAGGTTCGCCGATGATATCGCCCTGATTGCTAAATGTGAAGAAGAACTCACGGAAGCTCTGACATCCATGGAACATATATTGAATAATAAATATAACATTAAAAAAATACTCGAGCAAAACCAAAGTAATGACTGTGGCCCGTAATGAGCAGCGAATGAATGTAGCAACTTTGAAAAACGAGAAAGAGTTTGTGTACTTTGGAAGCAGGTTCACCTGGGATGGGAGAACAAAAAGAGAAGTCGACTGCCGCATACACCAAGCAAGGCTTGCATTTAAGAAATCAAATAATATAAACTTAAAACTCCCCAAGCAACTTGCCAAGACATGTATGGAGCATATTGATGTACGGTTGTGAGACATGGTGCCTTACCGAAAGAGATAAAAAAAGACTAGAAGCCTTTTAGATGTGGTGCTACAGAAAAATATTAGGAATCTCCTAGAGAGACCACATCACTAATGACGAGGTTCTCAGCAGAATCGTAGAAGGGAGGCACCTAATCAAAACAATCTCAGAGAGGCGAGAGCGAAATGGCCGCGAGAGAGACAGATTCTTCTTGCATGGTATGAAGAAGATCATCTTTTTTACTTAAGAGGCTATGGGCGTTTCACTGTAGAATCCTCATCGAAGGAGTTATTGTGAATATTTAAAATTGAGTTAATATGTTGAAGTTGGGGGGCAACGTTGGACGGTATTTCAGGATTATTCTGAAGGAGTGAGAGAAGTAGATTTAGGAGTGTGGAGATTAATGATGTATTGGGTGATGAGATTGTGTTGGGAAAAGCACCTCCATTGGACCCAGATGGAAGTTGTCCATTCGGGAAAAATAGGAGGGAGGAATCAGGTTTGGGAGTATTGGATTTGAAAGGAAGATCTACAAATCACTTTTATAAATACGAAAAATACACGACAACTGAAGTTAGTCAGTTCCAAAAACATGGAAAATAAATAATTACTGCCATCTAGTGGTATTTTTGAACAACACAAATTATTATCGAAAATGCGAACAAAGAAAAATTGTTATAGAACGTTTTTCACAGGTGTCACTATTTATTTATTCAATACGAGTGCATACATCAGATGTGTTTTTGGTACATATATTATATTCTATACTATCTTTTTTTTTTAACTGCCTAACTAGGGATAGCTTCCCCGTTCTAAGGCAGTAAATTATGTATTTTATAATAATATTAAAAAGTAATTAAAATTTTATTATTATGTGTGCTTTTTCAGTCTTAAAAGTAAATAATAAATATACAATGAAAACATATATAATATCACAATCTCTATATCATAAGTCCTAAGTCATTACTAGTAAAACAAGAAATCAGCTTACGTCCTTCTTACATCGGACAACAATTTCTCTGACTCCATCCGACTAATACATATTAAAAATGCAGTCAACACCTTCGTCAACCTGGCAATCCCACCACATTTCCACGAATCTGGGATAAGGTTATATATCCTTGGGCCTATATAATATTGCTGCCTTTGAGCCAAAAAAGTATTAACTCCTCTCTTTAGAATCAGATCCTTATTGGAGTGTCTAGTATTATGAACATGACAAACCGTTGCGTATTTTTCCCTGTTGAGATGTGTGACCGCTACTGACCTCAATATATACTGTTAACGAATATCCAGCACTTAAAATTCTTTAAAGAGCGAATCATTCGGGTATCAATATGTTTTTTTTCATATAACTCTTATCACTCTGCTTTTGAGCTATAGCTGCTGAAGCCATAGTCGTTTAAGTGCAGCTTCCCCAGCCAATCAGACCATACGTCAGTATTGAATTTACCAATCCATAATATAATTGTTTTCAGTTCTTTTATCCTTAGTATATTTCTTAAAGGCATGAAAAAATTAATCAAACGTTTTATGTTATTAGAAATTTCTTTAGTTTGTAGGTTCCATCTCATGAATTTATCTATTTTTAAACCCAAATATTTTACACTAGTGACGTTTTCCAATATTGTACATTTACAATTTATATTATTTATGCAATGACGTAATTTTAATTCGTACCCAGAGTTTGGTTGTTTTAGTGAAGATGGGCTGAAACAGATAAACTTAGTTGATAACCATGAAGATGGCTCCTGCAATGGTAGCCTAAACGTTGAAACAAATCCAACACACACGGTATCACCCAAAAAATAAACATATTGATGACAGTGACCGTGAAAACCTTCGCACCTATAAAAAAATCACGTTTTCTATTTCGAGTTTATTTGAGGTATCGGATGGAATAATGGACTTTTCTTTCCGCCTTGATGCCCTTCGTACTTTTCTTGGACCAGTTTTTGGTAATCCACGAAACTAGAAATGACTTACAACTATTTATTTGTATGAAAAAAAAATCGATCCACGACCCAAGATGAAATGATTCACTGTAACTCATGGACATTTTTCGTAATTATAAAAATATAAAAAAATAGCACGGTCCTTTACTAACAAACTTACATTGACCAATGAAGGGAAAAATCTCACCTTTCAAATTCAAATACATATTAAAACAAATACTTTTTTTAAAACAAGTAATTTTTTTTTTTAATAGCATGTCCTCCAGCTTTGATGTCGTGAAGGTAACTAGCGTGGCAGAAGGAGATATGAAAATGTGTCAACTAAACAAGAATGTCGTGCGATACAAACGAAGCTATTAAAAAAGATCCACTGTCCCCCGTGATTCACTATACCCATGCTCTCCCTACATATTCTCTCTCTCTCCGATGGCGCTACAGCCCATATCGAGCTTTGGCCTCCTGCAACTTTCGCCTCCAACTCTGTCGGTCTTCAGCCGCCGTCTTCCAATATTGGCACTTGGAGAAACTGCGCTGCATCCTTTCTCACTTCATCCCCCCATCTCAGCCTAGGTCTTCCCACTAATCTATTTCCTCCCGGGTGTCCGCTCATCATTGTTTTAGGGACACGTGAGTCAGGCATTCGCTGTACATGTCCGGCCCATCGTAATCTAAGCATCTTCATATGTGCCGAGACGCTCGGGGCCTGGTATATATTGTACAGGTCTTCGTTATACCAAATGCGCCACTGATTATTCTCTCTCACTGGTCCGCAGATTCTTCTGAGTACTTTTCGTTCAAAAGTGTCATTTCAGCCATCTTTACTGTTAGTGTCTTAGTTAGCCTCACACCCACGTATAATTGTTTTGTTTACAAACCATTTATGGTTATTTTGGTTTTCCTGTGGACGTTACGTGATTTGAACACTGGCAGCAAAGAAAAGTATGTTTTGATGGCTGCTGTGATTCTCTCCCTACATATTATCTACTTGTAATAATAATAATAATAAATTTATTCCGCGTCTGGACGTGAGCTGTATTCTTCACCCACCTGGGCGAGTGAAGAATACAGCTCTACGTGTGAAATAGAATCAGAACCCTGGACGAGCGTTTTCGACTCGATAGCTACTGTTATGTAAAAAACCCATGTAAGGAAATCGAGGAATAACCAGCTGGGCCACAATTTTTAAGGCTTGTCAGCAATCCGGAAAGAGAGAACATGGAAGGAAGTTATGAAAAATACACCACAACACCATTGAGATAAAAATATTTCTTGGATTTTTTTCTTACAACTGGCAGGGGTCGAACCCGTGACGTCAGTTTCATAGATTGCCGTCTAAGCAACTGTGCTAATTACACGTATTTTTTATTTTTATTTTTTTATTGGGGATATCAATGTCATTAATATCATCACAAGATATCATTGTAATACGTATTGTTTCATTCATGTCCGAAATTATTTTTAATTAAATTTTCTGATCGTGTTATTTCGAGACCGCGTAAAACGAGGTTCCAATGTAGCTATACACGGTTTTTTAGCGCCAGACCGCGAAAATTCAGAGCAACATTCCTCATGGTAAGCTTTAAAAAAAATCCTTTTATTTTTCCAAAAAGTCATTAAAAAAAATAATAATAAATGATATCAAAATGGAGTAAATCTTTAATTTCTCAAACAAGCATCCCTTCCTCAAACTTCTACCCCTCCCCGTCAAAATTGTGATAAAAACGTATTTGACCAACGAAGCGATACGCACCGGACGCAGACAAGGGAAGCGGCTGGGTAGGAGAGAGGGGTAAGGGTTTGCGAAGGGACTGCTTGTCCGAAAAATTAAGGCTGTAGTCGGGTAAAACGAACGCAAAATTAGCAAATCATTCGATTTTGCCATTTTAAAACGAATGTTTTTTAAAAATCACGCAATAATAAAAATTCAAAAATTATATATTAGATAAAAACAATATTTTAGACAGGCAGATTACTCCATTTCTAATTTAGACTAAGCTTAGGTATCTGGGATCTCAATAAAGACGTAGTATTGAGCTAATTTTTTTTTTAATGATTTGAAGATAACAAATTAAACAAAAAATTGGCCTCGGCAGAATCTTAATTTTTTGTTTTTGAAAAGAAATATAAGCATTTTAAATCGCATAAATTTTTGTGACATTTTCCTTTATTTCTACTTGAAATAATGCCTTCGGTAATACTTTAAAAAAATAAAATTTATTAAAATACTTTAGTTGAAACCTTTTTTTTTTAAATTATATTCTTTTTTACTACATTTTGAGATTACAATTTCTATTTTTATTTTTAAAATGACTTTTTGGAAAATGTTTATGAGGATTTTTATTAAAGCTTACCATGAGGAACGATCTTTTGAAGTTTCGCGGTCTGGCCCTGAAAAACCGTGTATACGATGTCAAAATATACAATTTAAAAATAAATTGATTTGTCTAATATTAAAAAGAATACTTTTACCGACGTATGTATTTGTGCTTACACACTACCACAGTGTTGGTTAGTTCATATATTATTATTATGTATTATAGAGTTCCGCCCAAGGGCCGAATTGATTGCCTACATGCCCCACACAGTTTACCGTATTCTGAGTAATATACTTAAATAACCTATTAATCACGACCGACGATTGTTACGCAAACTCTATAAACCAAGTTATACATGGATATCTGGGTTCTGATGATGCAAGGGATATCTACTTTTTTAACTTACATACGTTTTGTCCAATTGATTCTTGTTCAAATGGTGGCAAAATAATACTAGTAGAAAGAACATGGGTTTTTACTAGTTTTTCACATGTCGTCCTACCTGCCTACAGTATATCGAACAATGATCGACAAAACATCATAATATTGATAACAATCAAATAAACAGTCGAAACAAAATTTGGTTCGTAAAGTATATTCCATAGAATCAAGAATAGTCTAGAGGAAGTGTAGAATCATATGGATGAATACATCGGACTGTGTCCAATAATTCCCCCACTATGCCCTACTTTCGCCGCGAGCATTCGTGAGGTCGCAGCGTAATGTTGCTTGATGGGGAAAAAAATCATAACACAAATGTAAGGTTAAAAAAAAGCAATCTGTTAAAGTCTCTAAAATTTAGTTGTGCACCCAGAAATATTGATTGACACAACAGAGTAGATAAGTAAAGGGTCATTTTAATAAGAGTAGTTGAATTAATGAACTTTAAACTTAATATATAAAACAAATTTTATTTACATAAAACGGATATTTTTATATCATATTAAATAATATTTTATGTTTTGAATATAATGTCGTTCAAATGTCCACCACAGAGTTGTTAAATCCAAGATCCATTTTTTATTAATTCTCTCATTAGATGACCAAACTAGGGTAAAAAAATTTACTACCCTGGCAACACTAACGAAATGTTTATTTTGTTTCTTCGCAATCTGACGGATGGAAAAATAATTCAATTTTTAAGTAATCCATTTGTTACACACACATTCATTTGCTAACTACACATGAAATGTGATTGCATCCTGTTTCTCTAAGATCCTAGCAGTGTTTCTACACTTTAAAAGGACACAACACGGCATAGTTTAATTCAAATCAGGAGTTGCGTACTGAACGACGTCTACAAAGAAACTAATGGGTCAAAACGTAAACCTACTCATTTATGAGTAGTTGAGTCGCCTTCTGTTTGATGTGCGTATGCGGTTTCTGGGCTATTCTTAATTCTATGGTATATTCTTTAATAATTAAGATGAAAACCCGTTTTTCTGTAGTCCCTATTTATATTTACGTTGGAATTTTATTAGTTTATTTATTTACTTGGGAAAAAACAACAGTTTTTACAAATAATTCATATAGAAGAAAAGGGTACATTGTAACTTAAGTTGTTAAATCAGTCAATAATCATTTTCCAGGGCTATGTAAGCTATTAATCAAGTGTACACATTAAAATAACCCAGTAATATATTTAAATTAATCTGAAAGTTAAGAAATGTTAGAAATTGTTAAGAAATTTAGAAACTGCAAATAAAATATGTAAGTATAATAAATAATAATAAAATATGAATAAAACGATAATAATAATCAATCAAAATAAAATATTTATTAATATAATTCTTCTGTGCGTGTGATGTCGATGAACTCCTCCTTAACGGCCTTTGTTCTTGGATGGACTATAATTAGTAAAATGCAACATTTTAAAAAATAAAAAATAATGAGACAAAGTATTGTAGTAAATTAATATTACATTTTCTTAACCGATTGTATTTTTTTTTATATACACAACCCTCTAATCCAACACCGATTTTTTTTTAAAAAATGTAACAAATTTGGTTAAAATTTAATGCAACGTTATTTTAAATTCAACATCATGTAGATTTTTAATGCGTTAGTGTGAGTTTTCTGAACGCGCCAGCTTAAGTTAAACCACCAGTAGATGGCTTAAGTGGTAAGTAGTGGTCATACATGTCATGTAATAAACTTGGGCATCTGTCAACATAACCTCATGGACACATTTGTCGATTTGTGTCTGCATCATAAAGTTGTTCTCGATAGGTAATGTAAGTTTATTAGCCGAATTCTCGTCATGAGTAAAAATAAAAAATAGTAGTAAAATTCCTAGTTAAAATTCAATTAAATAAAATACTTTCAACAATGTTCTGAGTATGTCCAGACGTTTGCAGACCGGCTGAATTTCCTCCCTAGAAAGTTATTTAAAACTAAATATGTTGGAACAGAGAGGGAAAACATTTTGAGAAGGAAATGTGGACGTCTAGGCATTTACATAGCTTATGACCTGCCATTGGCTGGTTTAAACATAGGCAGAATGGTGAATGGTGAATGTTACACAGTGTGTAAAGTGGCCACTTAAACCAGCCAATGTTCCAGCCAGGTCATAAGCAAAATGTTCCCTTCCTGTTGCGACATATTCAGTTTTAAAATACCTTCTGCAAAATGATTTTAACTATCCTATCATCATCATCATTCGCTTTCCGCACCGAATGGTGCATAGAGCACTGCATTGGTACACCAATCGCAGCGTATCTTGATCATTTTTGTGACTTGAAGGTAAGGTGATCAGTCTTACGCTTCAGGAAACATCAAACAAACAACACACAAACTATCACGCCGTTTCTCTGTAGGGGTAGGCAGAGAGGATACAACGTCATATCACTCTGTCTTTGCATACAGACCTCGCTTCCTCTACATTCATACATCTTCTAATGCATGCACGTCGATTATTCCCACTCTTGACATGTACATCTTCAAGTATTTGATGGACTTGATCGTGACACGTCTTTCTCGGTCTTCCTCGTTTTCTGCATCCATCAACATTCGCATCGTAGATCATTTTAGCCGTTCTTTCGCTGTCCATTCGCTCTACATGTCCAAGCCAACGCAGCAATCCTTCCTAGATTATGTCGATAATGCATGTCTCAGCCTTAGACAGTTCACGGATCTCGACATTTGTGCACGTATCATACATCGTTTTACCACACATTTGCCTGAGGGTTTGCATTTCGACAGCGTTTAACCTACTTTCATAATTATTTTTCCATACTTCGGTATTGTTGGCACTGGAACTCCATTGTGAACTGCTAGTTTTGCCTCCTGCGATAAACATTGGTTTGCCAAAGTAGATAGCCGGAGAACATACTGTTAATAAAAATACCGTTTTGTTTAGAAATGCCGATATTTATTTGTTCTCTTCAGAAGGAATTATTAAGTTCAGTATTATTACAAATAGTTTCTAAGAATTCTAAACATAATAAATATAAACAATATTTTGAGTTTGTCCAAATTTTTGTAGACAAGGACTGGATTCAACTCCCTGGGGAGCTGTTAACATTAACATATTACAACAGAGATAAGGAACATTTAAGAGAAGGTTATATAGAAGTCTAGGCATCGACAGGGCTTATGACTTGTCATTTATTTATTTATTTATTTATTGACACTTTATATACATATACAATAAATATACATATAAGGGCGGGCATATTGCCTTAAGGCAATTTCTTCCTACCTACCCAAACCGTTCAGTTTGAGAAAATTATAAATACATGGACATATTGAATCTTACAATTTTATACAAAAATTAAAAGCAAAGATTAATAAATATGTATAAAAAAAAAATAACACTTTACTATGAAGAGAGGAGAGGGGATGGGAAGGAAAGAAGAAGGATAAAGGAACAATTTAAATATTTAGATAGTGACATTTCAATCTCGACTTAAATGTAAATAAAGAAGGGGCGTCTCTAACATTAGTGGGTAGATTATTCCACAATCGAGCGGCTACTACTGTGAAAGAGGAGGCAAGACAATTAGAGCGATGACAGGGTAATAAAATATATAGAATATATATAATATATATATATATATATATGGAAATATATAGATGTTGAATTATGGGCGAAATGGTGAATGTTACACATTGTGTAAAGTGGCCACTTAAACCAGCCATTGACAGGTCATAAGCCCTAGACTTAATAATAACCTTCTCTTAAATGTTCTTCATCTCTGTTGTAGTATGTTAATAATAAATATGCATTTCTTACGTTACATAATGAGAATTAGGCTGCGCTAGTTTAACTTCGCGTCGTCTCCAATTGAACAACACGACATTTACTGTAACAACGAACTTTAACAAAGCTTATATTCAGATTAAGTGACTTCGTAATCTGAACTTGTAACTTTGTAGTATAGTAATTGTTTGTAGCCAGCACAAAAGAAGGTCTTTGAACGAAACAGACTGAAGCAAATAGTTCGTTTTTATCTTGTCAATCACATTAATAAGGCGTAAAGTAATTTAGCTAAATGCAATTGTAAAATATGCATACTGATATACGAACATTAAACATAACTATTGTTTATAGCAACGTGAAATGATTCTTAACGTCAAGAGAGTACTCTTGGTAATGCTTAATTTATGAAATCACCGCTACTTACATATTTTTTTGACATTTAAAAGAAAATGAATATTTTAAGTTTGTTCTGTTATGCTCACGAGAAAGATAAGTACGTGATTTCAATATTATGTTATTGTTTGTTCGATCTAACTAAGTAATGTTATTGTTTAGTGGCCTCGTGGTGTAATGGTCAGCGCGTTTGCCTACAATGCATTAGGTCTCGGGTTCGATTCCCGACATGGTTGATATGAAATATTTATTTGAAATGATGTTTTTACACTAAACATATTTCATAGTCCCTGAATGGTACCTGAAACGTGAGACTGATCATCTTACCTTCATATAACAATAATTATCAATATACGCTGCGATTGGTGTGCCAATTCAGTGCCCTATGCACCATTAGGTGCGGAAAGGGAATGATAATGATGATGAAGTAATGTTGTATTATTTGTGTCTTGTTCGGGCAAATAAAAAAGGGTTTTAAATAATTGAAAGTAATTTATTAGATTTACAAAATGTAGTTAACAAAAATAGCCCACAGGGGTTGTTTAACATGTACAGCTTTGGATTCGTCTTTTCTTTCTCTGATTAATCGGTTTGGATTTGGTGATGGAGGTTGCTTGATTACCATCCATAGTTGACTCCGAGTCCCGAGGAGTAAGAGGCGTGGGAGACGACCGAAGCTGGTGAGTAGGCGACAGCCGACTTAAGTACCGGGGCGGCATGGGCGTATGAAGCATAAGCCGGGGCGGCGTGGGCGTATGAAGCATAAGCGGGGGCGGCGTGAGCGTATGAGGTGTACGCTGGGGCGGCGTAAGCTGGGGCGGCGTGAGCGTAAGCGGGAGCAGCGTAGGACACAGCGGGAGCGTAGCTCTTAGCTACCACGGGGGCAGCGTATGAGATAGCGGGTGCGGCGTGGGCGTACGCCGGAGCGGCGTAAGACACGGGAGCGGCCACCGAAGAATAGGAATAAGAAGGAGCGGCGTACGCGGCCTTAGCCACAACGGGCGCGGCGTAAGACAGCGCAGGGGCGGCGTATGAGTGCACGGGGGCGGCGTAAGAGTGCACCGGGGCGGCATAACTCAGGGGGGCGGCGTAGCTCAGAGGGGCGGCGTACTTGGCGACCACGGGGGCGGCCACGGAGGAGTAGACGGAGGATACAGCGGGGGCGGAGGAGTAGTGCGCCACTGCGGGGGCGGCGTAGTGTGCCAGGGCGGGGGCGGCGTAGGGTGAGTACGCTGGAGCGGCCAGGAGACCAGCGTTGGCTGTGGCCAGAGCGGCTAACAGGACGAATAACTGAAATCAAACGTGTTTAAATTATTCACCCAAAATCACATCTTAACAAAGTTAGTTTAAAATATGGCTAATTTATTTTATTGATAAATGATAAAGCATAATGTTTACTAGCACTTGCGCTCTCTCATTTTTCAAGACAAAATTGTTAGCTTTTCCCATATACACACACCCTCATCCTCACTTTCACACCCTAATACATATCCTTCCCTCATACACACACACATTTTTACTACCTAGTTGTTTAATGTAAGTATAATGTATTTTTGTGGATATCTGTTTTTGATTTCATTTCACGTTTTTTCGTTTGCTCACGTGTAATGGTCAGCGTGTTTGCCCACCATGCAAGAGGTCTCGGGTTCGATTCCCGACATAGCTGATATAAAATATTTATTTAAAAAGGTGACTGGTACCTGAAGCGTAAGACTGATCACCTTACCGTCATGTAACAAAAATGATCAAGATACGCTGCAATTGGTGTACCAATTCAGTGCCCTATGCGCCATCAGGTGCGGAATGGAAAATGGTGATGATGATGACGTGTATATTTGCTGTATTACTGTTAAATAAATATGTTCAATTACGAATTATGAATCAGACTATAATATTAATGGTAGTTGTGTTATAATATTAATGGTAGTTGTGCTATAATATTATTGGTAGTTGTTCTATAATATTAATGGTAGTTGTGCTATAATATTAATGGTAGTTGTGCTATAATATTAATTGGTTTTTAAATAACAGTCACTGGTTATTTTTTTCACGCGCTATGTTTATTTTAAAACTTCACTAAAATGAAAACTGATTACTAAAAACACAGTTTTGTTAGTTTAAACAGTATTTATTGCTTCTATACCTTGAATGCCATTTTAGTTTAGTACTGAAGTCACTGTACAATGATATTTCCAGTCAAGTGTCCGGTGCTTTTATACAGATCAGGGCGGAATCCATTTAGAGGACAGGTTCTTACCCTCTCTTAGAGCTATCTTCATACCGGAGTTTCCATAGGGAGGGGAAACCGAGCCTCGCATTTTGGAAGTGGAAAAATATGTACCACTGCCGTAGTGAACGGTTCTGACAGGTAAACGCTCCCATTCAACGTTTTGGTTACGGTTGACACACATACATAATATTATAATAAATAGATGATTGACAATATTTTGTAAAGTACATTATTTTTTATTCATATGATTTTGATTGTGAAGTAAAGTACGTTTTTTTTATTAATAAATTTCATAAAAAGTACACGTTTTTGTACAATTCTAAACATATCTACTTTAACACATCTAGTAAATGTTATCACTGCAACTCTCCAAATAAAGAGACTAAATCTTGTGCTTGGAGAGTGACTTACACTGTTTTAGTTATTTATAGGAGTTTATAGAATTTTAAATACGAGTACATTTTGATTAAGTATTTAATTTATTCATTACGCAGGCGTAGGAGTAGGTACGAATATATGTTAATTTTTATTTATTTATTTATTTGATCCAATATAAAATACAAATACATAGTTTTTTATTATATAAATAAAACACGAGTGATACTTTAATCCACAAATTTGGAATATCCAGTGACCGGTTTCATCGCTTTCGCGACATCTTCGAGACTGGTATCTTTATTAAAAAGTTAAATGTATTTAACTTTTTAATAAAGATACCAGTACAGAGGTAAGGATACAAAATTCAAAGTTATATGTAAGAACAGAGGTAAGGATACATAATTCAAAGTTATATGTAAGTAAATTAAATATAGTTATTTTTATCTTAAGGATCGTTATCAACAAATTTTCTTTGGGTTAACTAATGAATTGATATAATGCTATTTTAATGAGTTTAAGTATTTTATTTTATTTTTGGTGTCCCATCTTTCGTGAGTGTGGTTTTGTAAATAATGATTTCTGAAAAACAAAGGGTAAAAAGTCATTAGTAAAATTATATTACAATGGGTAAAGTAATGGAGAATGCACATGTGTTTTTAATAAAGATACCAGTCTCGAAGATGTCGCAAAAGCGATGAAACCGGTCACTGGATATTCCAAATTTGTGGATTAAAGTATTACTCGTGTTTTATTAATATAATAAATTACAATGAACTTCCATCAAGAATTTTCACTTACAAACTTAAATGTTTTAAATACATAGTTTACTAAAAAAATGTTTACACAATAGGTACATTCAATATATTTTTTGTTTATTTTTATGGATGTAGATGTAGTGTATGGTTTTAAGGATTTCAGTTTTAGTAAAAATATAAGGGATTTTTTTTTAAATTGTAAAAATGTATTAATTATACTATTAAATAAAATAAATAAAGTCTGTCTGTAGAGTATTGGTAAGGTTTTTTGTTAGGTACTCTTAGTAAGGCTTTTTGTCCTTTTATTAATGGCTCTAATGTGGTTTTACGTGTTCCTCCTCATCCTTTTATTCCGTAACTGATAATAATGATTGTGCTAGAGCATACATTTATTGTATTTTTAAAAGAAAACCAAATATCAACACAAAGATTTACTGCATGACGTTAACTATGTTTGCAAATCAATATTTCTTCAGATTTTCCAATTGTTGATTTTTGTGAAGTTAAAAAGCAAAAACTGATGCGATGAGATTCATCTGGTTGAATTATTTCACCTACATACTAGGCAACGCCTGATTTTTTTTTTAAATGTACTTCTTCTTGCACCAGTTGGTATAATCAGCAATATTTTGAGTTTGTCCAAATTTTTGTGACAAGGACTGGATTTAACTTTTTGGAAAGTTATTTTTTAAAAATTATGTAAGCCCCCACCGATCCAATGAAATACCGGCCAACTCGACGGTGAAAAATCGTAAATTAAAAGAAGTTATAAATAAAAAACGTATTTATAAAATTTCGTTTAATTTTTTTTTTTTAGTTTACTATGTGTTGATTTGTTATGTTTTTCTACAGACAATTCTTCGAGGAATAACATTTTTACTATCAATACTATACATATTTAATTTCAGTAATATTTATAATTTTCATCAGTGACCGGGTTTTGTCTTGACTGACGTCTTTAGGATTAAATAAATTATTATGTTATGTACAAGTGAATGCAGAGGTTGTCAATATATCGCGGCATTAGATTATTTTTCTTGCACTCCTTGTTAAACCACAAAAGTCGTGTTGCCATCCGTCGTTTATAACAAAACTTTTTACAAGATTTCACAAAGTTATGTTATTTAAATGGCAAATAGCAACATAATATTTGTGGTTTTAGAAGGAATTCTAGTAGAGGAATCTAGTTCCGCGATTATGACCTCTGATTTTACTTGAACATTATTATAACAACGACATAAGAATTTTTTAGCCTCCCACCAGTCTGTAGTTGTCGGTCACGACAAAACTCGGCCATCGGTAAAATTATAAATTAGAGTGAAAAAGAATTAAATAAAGTATATTTATAATTAATTGTTGATTGTTGATCATCTAGAACTAGACATGAACTGAACCGTGACTAAATGCAGTCTCAAGTCTCGCGACATTATCACTTTCAATTATTGAAAAATATTTTTGCACCAACGAAAATTTTCCCGCTCAGTCAGTAACATAATGATACTACAGAGGTCAGGTTAAATTTTTCATTTACAGACAAATCTTTAAAATGTACATGTGCTAGTGCGCGATCATTAAAAAACATTAATTACTTTGCGTAATTACTTTAGTGACGATTGAGGATTGTTGGAAAACCTTCTCAAATATTATTCGTCGCGAGGTGATTCTTAAAAGGTTGTTTTAAATTCTATGATTTATTGTATAAGTTAGTTTTGACCCATTTTCAGCCATTGTGAATGAATCGATTCTGACCCGATCTCTTTTGTTTATAGTTAAGAAATGGTCAAATGTCGTATTATTTAATGCTTTTGCAACGTGCAATGAGTGAATGTTTAATAATATGCAAATGTAACATAGAAAATGTGATTATCTGCCTTAAATATCTTGTGCATTTGTCACAACTTGATAAGAAGATTTATGTAACAATAAAAAATACCATATACAGTATGATATAAATTGAATTGAGTTTTTAATGAAGTATTTACATTTAAATCAAATTATTTTTGTTTACTTTTTAATGTATGTTTTCTTTTGTATTTTTTAAATCAGCGTTATTTTTAAATAACACGAACTGTGAAAATTATTCGCAAAATAAGTACTAACTTAATGTAGTTGTTCCTTTTGTAGAATTGATTAAATTAATCTTTTTTGACAACGATATTTTATTGTTATGTTGGGTTCTCTGCGAGCAAACTTTATATCGTTAGCAAACTGCCGGGTTCGCGTCTTATGAAATTCTTCTATCATCCAAATGAATTGTTTTCACCAGTCTGTAAAGGATTTTTGTTGATTTCATACTATTTTTAGTTAGTATATATAAATATATTAATAGGTGGACACAGCTATTGTTTATTTTTTTTTCATGTAAAATGTATTTCAATATAAAATATGTTCAAAAGGTTACAAAAATCTTTCGTTTATTTCCTTTTTTTAAAAATAAGTTTGTACCCCTCGCATTCGCAGTTGTTTCGAAACAACGCTAAATAACTCCTTAATGATTTATATAAAAATATTGAAAAAAATGAATTTTACTGTTAGTGGTAAACAATATGTTTGGTAACTATTTTTTTTAAGGATAAGAAATGGTTCAAAAGCTTATTTTGATCATGATCATCAATGAATAAGGTGCATAATACATTGGCATTCCAATCACATCGCATCGATATAATTTTTGATACATGGAAAGGGAAGTTATCGGTCTTGAGTGAGTCAGGTTTCAGCCCAAGAACGACAAAATATTGTAGTGTAAAACCACCGTTAAAACTAATATTTATTGTTTACTATACCAGGAATCGAACTTAGGACCCTGAACATGATAAACGAACGCTCCAACCTCTACAACTACAAGGCCGATTTACCTTTATTCGAATTCGATTTTCAGGATTGTATCAATACGAAAGTACTAATCTAGTTTTGTGTTTCTATTTCACACACAGAACTGTATTCATCATCCACCCGGGCACAGATCATTTTTTAAATATCATCATAAAAAAAGAGTATTTATCAATTTAATTTACCTTACGCTTTTATTGCGTGTTCAATAATTCGAGGTTTTTATAAAATAGCAAAAAAAGTCATCATCATCACGACATAGTGCATAGGGCACTCCATTGGTACACCAATCGCAGCGTATTTTTATCATTTCTGTTACATGAAGGTAAGATGATCAGGTGCCGGTCCAGGAACTATGAAATATTCTAGCGTAAAAACACATTTTTAATTTTTTTTATTGATTAATATAATTACATAACGTGGAACTTCAGCCCTACAGGAAATTTGATACAAAAAATGTTTTCTTACGCGCGGTAAAAATAAGAGCATTAAATTGTAATCAAAAGGAAAAAGAACGTACTAATAGTTTGGTATTAAATATCTGAAGAATGGGACTAATTAATTGGAAGAAGGAGTTCTAAAATACCGTAAATAAAACAAATCAGCAGATAAATCCTTGCCAGTAATTGATGTCCGATCTTAGTTATACGAAATTGATCGATGCAATTTTACAGCCTTTTTCAGAGCTACCTGCTAAATTATTTTTTTATTGCTTTGTTACATAACCTAAATATTATTTATTTTATTTTATCCGCGAGTTTCATGACTTTTGCTCGCTTGAGATAGCTTTTGATTCCTATTTTGATTTAATCTATGTGGTAAAACGTAGAATCACATTTGAAATATAATACTAATGTAAATGAAGTGGCGAAACTAGGAGATTTCAAACTTACGTAATTTCAAAACACTTAAGCGTGATATATATTTTTTATCTTCAGTTGTCAATCGAGAACTATGCACGAATGAATTGTTTCAATCAAATTTTTGTATTTTAGATTATGAGCAGTAATAAGAGAAATAATGTATGTACATAATAAATACCATACTGTCAAAATAAATTATTTAAAAAAACATCGTGGATAGATGCAACTCAAGAGCAAAACAGAACCACTTTTACTTTGGCTTCGTGAGACTCCTGTAATAAAATATGTATTTTTAAATGTTTTTAAAATTACAAAAAAAAAATACTGTTATAAAAAACTTCTTTTTAACGTATACCATCTTATATGCTTATTTTGTAAGAAGCGCCATTGAGGTGATTTTTTTACAAAAATGGCGCTATATAAATCAGCCAAATATTATTATTATATTAAGACACAGAATAAATAAAATATTAACATTAAGTTATAATAAAATAAACGTTTCACAGTTACTAAACAATTACTAAATTTCCACCCTCTTTTAATGTATTTTATTTAATATACGCAAAACAAACATATTTCATAAAATTACTTACATAAGTTAATATTCTGTATATTTTTTAAATGTCTGAGATTTAAATTAATTTTAATAAATTCTTAAGTGTGATTACTTTCAACGTATGCTTTGTATTTTTTCAACTTAATAATTAAATAAAAAGTCATTAAATGTAAATACAGCATCGCCACTCGGATATCAGAAGAAACGAGCCAGTTGACAAACTGGCAAGAGAGGCTTCGACAAGCGGTTCACCTCATCCCTTCTTCTTAAAAATAAAAATAAACAAAGCCTATCAAATTTATTGTGATACTATTTTTAATTGAATCGGCATTCACTTCGTAACACTTCATTATAAATTATTATGAAAATAAAACTTTGTTATTAGTGTTACATAATTTATTCTTTTACAAGAACACAGCTATAGTTTCGGGAGAGCACTACTCCCACACATTAAATGTCTTAGATGTCTTCCCACACATTAAATCTTAGACTTAAATATTACAACTTCCACTTACATAAGTGGAAGCACATGCTAAATTTTAATAAAAACATTCGAATTAATGTCCTGTCCCTCATTGATCATGTTTTCATATCTGTACTTTAAATAACTATCCATTCATATGCCAACACCTTAGATAAGGGGGTAAAAAACCCTCCTGCTCTAAGTTTCACTGACTAATTTGTTCATTTTTTGTTTAAATTCTATGACATTGTGAACAATATTCTGTGTTTGCTATATTAGTTTTATATCACCCGTCGATGGGAGGAGTGCTCTCCCGAAACTATAGTTGTGTTCTTGTAAAATAATAAATTGTGTAACACTAATAACAAAGTTTTATTTTCATAATAATTTATAATGAAGTGTTACGAAGTGAATGCCGATTCAATTAAAAATAGTATCACAGTAAATTTGATAGGCTTTGTTTATTTTTATTTTTAAGAAGAAGGGATGAGGTGAACCGCTTGTCGAAGCCTCTCTTGCCAGTTTGTCAACTGGCTCGTTTCTTCTGATATCCGAGTGGCGATGCTATATTTACATTCAATGACTTTTTATTTAATTATTAAGTTGAAAAAATACTAAGCATACGTTGAAAGTAATCACACTTAAGAATTTATTAAAATTAATTTAAATCTCAGACATTTAAAAAATATACAGAATATTAACTTTTGTAAGTAATTTTATGAAATATGTTTGTTTTGCGTATATTAAATAAGATACATTAAAAGAGGCTGGAAATTTAGTAATTATAAAAGGCGTTTATCGATTACTGAACAAACCAAGTGTGCTAGCCATTAATATGACCTCAAGACGGCGTTCAGAGTAAGGGCATGAAACCACATGGCATGATTTGCCTAATGTTTTATTAATGGGGGTAAAAATCTGTTTACTTAAATAAATATTTAAAAAAATACCGTTTTTCAAAAAAACGTGTTTTATGATCAGATTTTAACAGAGATGGAGGACTGTTTTTAAAATGAAATATGGAAGCCTACAATTGTGTATATATATACAGCGTTTATAAACTATAATTATGTAAAGATTATATAATGGTACGAAATTGTAGTTTTTGAGTTAAGCATGTAAAAATTCTGTAATATAATCCAACTTGGTTTTTAACCACTATTTTTTTTTTCTACCGGTTTTAAAGCCACAGAAGCTTCTTTATCAAGGCAAAATTAACTGATGAATTCTATCCTATTTTATTTTAGCAGTGATTACTAAATATTACATTGAACATATGGAGCGATTAAGTCAAATCTTTTTGTCATGTTGTTCTTCTAAATACGGAACGTGTGAAGTGAGATAGGTATGATCTTTAAACCCAGACGGGAGTGGACTTAAGGAAATATTGTTTATTTGGTTTACTGCTCTCATGTCAAATTTAATTATTCGATTGAATTGGCCCTGATGACAGCTTAGATTACTGTATTCAATTTAATATTAAAATGGCAACAGACAATGTATTCATAATTTAACTATAATAAAACATATTAAAATACGCATATGTAAAAAGGCCAATGGAAGCAATTTCATAGCCATTCAAATTACGTAAATCCAGCAATGCATACCAATTATCTATCTAGTACTCGTAATAAAGGACATAGGATGTTGATATTGCCTAAGGATAGCGAAGGTACAGAGCAAACACAACCTTTATTGAATTTCATGTTAGAAATAATGAGTTTATATTACGATATAATTTACATAAACGGACAGTTTCTCATCGTATGTATTATTATAATCATTATTATTTCCACATCTGTAACGAATGATGCATAGGGCACTGCATTGCAGCGTATCTCTAACAATATTTATTTATTTATTAGCTTGCCGTATTTGGAGCGTTCAACTTATTTTACACAAGAAACATATTTCAATGAACAAACGAAATAAATTTAATGTAATGACGAAATTCGGTGATATTGAAAAAAATATCTGTTAATAGAAAAAAAAAAGAAATATGTTTTTATGTATCTTACCATCAGCGCTACGAGTTTTGTGATTTTGAATTTACCCGCCTGTGCCGTATCAAGTTCACTACGGTGAGTTGTCCTGATTGGTGGGTTGGCTTCCCGGCAACCGGAAATGTATCACAACATTGACAGACATTGGTTGATTTCGGGAAACTAGTGACGTCGTTCAAAGTAGTTCATTTTGATCAAATTCATTTTTATTAATTTGTTCGTACATTTTCAAGAATCTTTGCCATACAATTAAATGCTCTAATTTATACCGCGCGTAAGAAAACATTTTTTATATCAAATTTCCCGTAGCACTGAGCTTCCTCATTCTATATATTTTGTTTAATTGAAATTCATGTGCAATTGCATTTATTTATTTATTTAAATGTAGCATTTATATAGCACTCCTTTCAATGACAATGTACATATATCATATTACTAGATAAGACAGTGTTCAATATTTTGGAAGATCGAATTAAGCTCTCAAGACAAAAACTATTTTCAAGAGAAATTAATTACTGGATGTTTCTTAGTGGGAGGGATTTGAGTGGGAAACTACTTGATGATTTTCCGAATATATGACCACTTTTTTTTTCTCTCTCCTATTTTATAAACCAAATGTTTGAGCTTGCTGTTTACCATATTGATGTACCATGTATTTGTTTTAAAAAATGCAATTATGTTTCCGATACTATATAATATTTGTGGTGATATACTCATATGAATGTGTTAACTAATTACTCTTTCCAACTTAACATATGACTTTTGGTCCCATGGAGTTGGGACTTACGTCTCAAAAAGTGTGCAGTAAACTGTTTATAAGGAAATAAAAATAAATGACAAAAAAATAATAGAATGTTGAAGTCCAATTAAAGTCTAAAAACAATGACAAATAAGTCGCCAATACACATTATAATGCAGAGAGAAAGAGTCTATAGTAAAACTGGTAATCCTAGCATGATAAACATCCACTTCTCTCGGCAAGCTGTTCAGACGATTAATCATTTTTCCCACAGGCACCATCAACGGTAAATTTGTCCTGCATTCAGGAAAAACAAGTAGTCTGTGTTGTCAAGTTCTTAAATAGTTACTCTGTGCATATAATTTAATGCGCTCTAAAATCTTGGGATTATAAATTAACCTGTCCAGAAGTTTACAGGTTATCATAAGCAAGGCAATCCTTAGATTTATCTACGAATATGTATAAAATGCATGTTTTTTAAGTGTGCATTTTTTAAAAAATTACTTGTAAAATAAAATAAAATATTGTGTACCCATTTCAGAATGGCTTTTATGGAGTTTATATATTTCTTCTCAAAGTTCAGGTTTTCTCACACCAACGTAAAAATAATCCGAAACGAATAGTTCGTCGACGTCTACTACATTTTATGTAATTAAGTTTCCAAATAGACAATTGTTATCTTGATCGCAGGAAATATAATTTTTGATTGACTGGTTTGCGAATTGGAAATGATAAAGTAGTTCAGAAGAGATTTAGCTACAGGATGTATTAAGAATTTGCGTTGGATAGAGAAGTTGAAATGTCGCCATTTCGCAATGGTCGTTGCATATATCGGTCGTGCATATAATGTGTGTCATAAATCAGCTCGTATTCTGGAGTGAATTTAGTCATTTTATGCAACTTAATATTACTTCACTTATCGCTATAGGATCAAAAGTAATAAAAAACGTATGGCACTAACATTTCGATAGACGATATAAACATATCGATTGGTGATAAGGAGAGAGCATCAGGTGACGTCTAAATAGTAAAATATACTCTACTTAGAAGCGTATGTAGGATAGAAATAATAATATATATTTTATTTTTCTATCAGTTTAATTTCAATTTTTAATTTTCAAGGTGCCAATATTGTTTGGGATTGAATGATTTGAGTGTGCAATGTATGGAAAAAACTGAAAATTGATATTAATTCAAGTTATTTAAGTCAAGTTATTTGAGGAATTCGAGATCTTAGATATGAGACAATTATATATTTTTAGAATAATAATGTTTGTGCAAGTAAATTATTCTATCAAATCCCAAAAGGAACACTCCCACACTACCAGAAGTCAAACTAGAGGATGGGTCATGGGGTCTATCACAAACTCTGAATTCGGGCAAAGATATTTCAGGTTTCTGGGCCCCAAAATATTCAATGTGTTACCCAAAGATTGCAAAACCATGACCCGGATTCAATTTAACAAATTTGTAAAAAAATGGTTACTGGATTTAGGTCGAGAAAAATCAGAAAATTTACTCAAAATAAATTCCTAATCAATTAATATTGTATAACTGTATAGTAAATTAACTGGTAGGTAGTAATGTTATTAACAATATTTTGAGTTTGTCCAAATTTTTGTAGACAAGGACTGGATTCAACTCCCTGGGGAGCTGGAGAGTTAACATTTACATATTACAACAGAGATAAGGAACATTTAAGAGAAGGTTATATAGAACTCTAGGCATCTACAGGGTTTAAGACCTACATTATGATTCTATATTACCTTCTCTAAAATGTTCTTCATCTCTGTTAAAAAAATGTTGATAAATCCACCTGATCCATGAAGAAGTTTAAAAATTGTCAATTTTTTTTTTTTTTTTAAATGTGTACCAATTTTATTTATTTATTTAATAGCATAATTATACATTTTTACAATTTAAAAAAAAAAATCACTTGTTATATTTTTACTAAAACTAAAATCCCACCAAGCCACTTCTTGTAGCTAGTCGGTGAAGATTATATTTACACTGACTTAATAATATTATTTACATTTATAAAAACAATGAATAACATATAAAAATTAACAGCCGGAAAGATCAGAATAAACATGTTTATACAAATAATAATAAATAAATTTATTTTTTAAATACAAGAAAATATATGAAAAAATAAAATATTTACACCTAAGCTACTACTATTCATATATAAACTCTTGATCGAGTAGCCACTCTCTCATTTTGCTCTTGTTACAATGTGAGTTAAATTTAAGTTCTTTTGGTAATAAATTAAAAATTCTATGTACTAAATATTTGAGAGTTCTATTTTCATATTTATTACATACTTTTGGTACTATCAAGCTATCATTAGACGTGAAGCGTGTATTTGTGAAGCGTGTAGGACAAAAATAAGTTTTCAGGCGTTGCGTTGCCTATATAGTATGTAGGTGAAATAATTTAATTAGATGAATCTCACCCGCATAAATAAAGCTTTCAGCTTTTTAACTTCACAAACATCAACAAATGAAAAAATTAAATGAATATAGATGTTCAAATATGGGCAGAATAGTGAATGTTACACAGTGTGTAAAGTGGCCACTTAAACCAGCCTATGACAGGTCATAGTTCATTTTTATTTTTCGCTCCTGTTTTGTGTAAAATGCATTTTTGTCTTCATATTTCAAAATGCACTTCTGTTCTTTCCACTTTTATACTAATATGAAGAGATGATATTTTTGATATTTTTATTATTCTTCTAAAAATCATTTATATGTTTTTTTGCTACTTCTGTGTAAAATACATATCTGTCTTTATTTGTATATATTTAAATATGATATTTGATATGTGTGCCCTACTTTAAGATTTAAATAAAAAAAATAAAAAAATTAATACAAATAAAAGGCGTTTAAATTTAAAAAGAAATAATAAGCCCTGTAGATGCCTAGAATTATATATTACCTTCTTTAAAATGTTCTTCATCTCTGTTTTAATATGTTAATTTTAATTTATGTTTATTCAAGACTGTAAATATCAATAATTCATGGATCACGACATTCATGCTTTTTTTGTAGATAGTTTTACGACACATTCACCCTGGAGATCTTATTTCAAGAGCATTCAATGTTTAATGAGATACATACATTTAATTATTTATTATTTACTACTTGTGTAAGCTTATTACATAAATAATACCTGTATCAAACAAGTTTGTTTTTAAGATTAGGTGAAAAATTAACGCGTTATTAATGACTTGCATGTTTTTGTAAAAAGCGTTTTGTATTTCGTTGAAAATAAGTTATTAAGAACTCATTAATTAAGAAGAGTATCCTCAATTAAGACAATTAGAGTGAATATGGAAATACTAAAGGTCAAAATATAATCATCGGCATAATTTGTCAAAAGCTAGGTCATATAAACGCAGAAGCATTGTGTCTGCACGTTGGGAAGATTATGTTAATTATGCATTATGGTGAACAAGGATTTATTTTAAACACTTCTTATTACCTGCATTGTTTGCATAGAAGCGTAACACAGATTTATTCATTTTCTAGAAGGATGTTTCAATAATGTTTTGAGTCTATCGATACGTATGTAGACGAATTTCAATAGGCGGAATAGGTAATATGGAAACATAGGCATTTACAAATATTAAAAGTCGTGGTGCCCAAAATCTATGAGTGTCAAACCAAGTCGTCGAAAGGTTTGAGATCTACCTGGGAGCAAATGTAAGAGGAAATGGCAACTTACCTATTCTCCTCCACATATGCGAATCTTCGCACCTCGTTACTGCCCAAAACAAAAAGAATTCTGCTACCATTACTACTACCATCACGCCATTTCCCCGTAGAAGGGATAGACTGCCACACACGTTTATCTTGACATACATTCCCAGCTTCATCTACATTCTTATCTTTTTTTCTTTTTTTAAAAAGAGTAAGAGAAATACTCGAGCTCTTATTATTTACTCAAATATTGGAATTTTTAGACCATTTCCTAAATGTCGAAAATAATTTGTGCTGGAAAAATGGAAATCGAGTAGTGGTAGAGTGGGATTTGAACCTCGGACCGCGGGTCCACAATACTACCACGGGACAACAACCCGGTTCTCTTAACTCTTGGTTTTGTCGGGTTTTTGAGATGACCAGACTTAAGATTTTAGTTTATCTGATTATTCTACGTATTCCTTGGTCGTCCTCGTTCTACGTCATCGTTCATTCACGCCATATATTATATATGTTTTACCATTACTTCGCCATCGAGTTTTGAGAATAGGTGTTCATGAATAATTGTAGGTGCGCGGGGGTTTGGCTTTGTAAGAAATATAAATAACAGAACATGTAGAGATGACGTTAAACGGAGGCGATACTTGGCTGGGATATATTCTGCGGATGCTTCTTGAAAGCTTATACCATGATAGCTCACTTTACTACGTAAAAGGTTCAAGACGTCCTGGACGTCCATTGCTGATATTTTATCGGGAGTTCAAGTCAGAGCTAAGGGGCGCCAACCTGGCTTAAGAGGATGAGGTGTTAAACTGGCAGCCAATAAAGAGGTCCGGAGGCTCTGCGGGCATCATATGATAATTGTTAAAGTTCCCTTATCAACAGCTGTTGGTGCAAAGGGCAGTGCATTTGTAAACCAAATTCAGCGTATTTAAAAGGTAAGGTCATTCAGTCTAACGCTTTAGATACCAGTACAGGGACAATTGAATCTTACAGTGTAAAACGACATTTTAAACTTATTTCATATCGCACCTTAAGGACGAAAACGACTCAACTCAACAAATCAATTTTTTGGGAAATTGCAAAAGAAGAATGTAAATTGTGACACGTTTGTATTCTTTCGTCGATTCTTTCGTATTTTTCGAAGTAAGCCCCAATTTTCGAGTAAAAAATTATACCAAAAGCTTTCAGCTATGGATTCGTGAAAAAAAACGTGTAATAAAAAATAAATTATTATTAATTTAAACAAGACGTTTTTTTAATGAGTCATTATTAGATTTAAAAAAAAAAAACAAACACTTTGATAAATACGAGTAAGATAATGAAATATTGTTTATTAGGTCAGATCAGGTCACCAAACACATGTTTTTATTTATTTACGAAATGACATAAACGTAAATAAGTCACTAAGATTATTGGTAAGTCGGAACGAAACAATAACAAAGCTAAATTGGTCGTTTAAAATAAACAAATAAAAGAAGGAATCATGATATTTGTATCGGAACAAAATCGACTCAACCGGCTTTCGGTCACTTTTGTCTGCGTTGTGTCCTTCACGCAGCAATGTAAACACAGCACTAATTGCATCGCTTCCGAACTCACACGGAATAAAAATTATCCAAGTAATAAAGAGAACTATGTAATGGTTTTGTCATATTCCCACCCGAATGTTGCGTTTTTTAAATGCAGAAAGATGGATAATGTTCATTGAAGTCGTTTTATGATCTTAACTCATTTTAAGGTTTTTTTTGTTAAGTCGTTTTTGTTCTAAAGATGCGATATGTTCGTGTCTGGGACCTCAAGAACGGTAGACGGACACGCCGATCACTGCACTACGAGGCGGACTTATCTCTACTTTATTTTATTTTTCGGGATTTTTACCTCGTCTAGGACTTAATGCCTATTTCACACACAACACCGTATTATTTATGTGGATACTACCCATTGCAGTACCCATCATTGTTGCTTTTAGGTATGCTTGGCATCACAAGTTTGTGGGCCAGAAGGAGCATCGCTGCGCTTATGATGGCCGTTAATTTACAATCCCATAATCCCATTTGCAGCGCTTAATATTACATGTACCAAGCAGCTATTTAAAAGCTAGGCAACACAGATCATTTGTTCTTTCAGAATAGAATAGATATTTACCATTGATGATGCCTGTAGGGACAATGATTGGTCTGTTTATCAGCCTACCGAGAGAAGTAGATCTTTTCCATGCTGGAATTATCAGTTGTAGACTCTTCCTCTCTAACTTTGTATCAAAATATGTATATTGGTGACTTATTCGTCATTTTTTACTATTGTTTTTATAGACTATGCATTGGACCTTAATAATATATTGTTTTTTTTTTATAACATGTTTTTAAAATAACCTGTACATTGTACATTTAAGTAAATAAATCATTTATCCTTCCGGACACGGAAAATGGTCAAAAGCCCAGTGAATATCTTCAATTTCATATTGGCTTCTTAAAATGTTCTTTGTATGTACTGTAATGTCAATCAATTTTGAATATGGCATGGGTCATTAATGATTGTGTCGCTTTAGCTGTGTCTCTGTCCCTAATAAATGTATGAACAATGTTATTGACACATAAAATAAATAAATATACCATATTTTTTTACATAAGAGTTGCAGTTTTATTCACCTAGTACAAGGTTTATATTTCACAAGTGGGTTTTGTTCCTGGCTATCTTTTATCTGAGTAGGGTTAGGAAACAGAGGGGCGGGGAAGTTCAGTTCTACGAGAAATTTTTATCATAATTGATAAAAATATAAAATGGAAGGAGCAAATAAACAATATTGTAAATAGAATGAGAAAACTTATATATGTATTTATTAGATTAAGGAATATACTAACCATCGAAAAATTAAAATCAATTTACTTTGCATTCGCCCAATCCATATTACAGTACGGAATAATCGGATGGGGTGGTGCTTTTAAAACAAATATTTTACTGGTTAAAAAATCCAAAAATTAATGTTAACAAAAAATTATAAAAAAGAATTTGATCTTATTAAAATATTAGCCCGTAATAATGACTACAAAGAATACCTCGTGAATAATTGAATACGGAAAAAACAAAAGAAAAATACAATGTCTCAATCATGTGCAGGACTTACATCTATTGACAAAAATAAGAATAAAAAGTGGGTAAAATTAAATTATATCGAAAATACTAGCAATAAAATAAAATAAGTTTTACAAAAAAATAATCTTTTAGTTTCATTTTATAATAAAAAATCTTTGGGCCAAGCATTAATAAATAGTAAAGATCAGGTCGACAAATTTGAAAATAGCCGAATATACGAACTAATATGTACTTGTCCTGGTATAGATATATATATATAGGACAAAGTGTAGAGTAAAAGAACATTTAGCTTCGCATAGATTAAATAACGACTTATCAAACTATGCATCACATTTAAATGAATTTAAACATACTTTTGATAAAGCAAAAAACATAAAAAATTTACACGTTAGACATAAAAATCAAAAGTTAGATTATTAGTTAGATAGATTAGAAATTTTAGCAATCAATAGGATAAAAAATAATAGCGATAGGAATTTTAATAAATAAACAGATAGAATTTAAAAACTCACCCTTATTAGCCCCCTTAGTTAGACTCTGTACATTGTAATAAAACAATAAATATTTTTTATATAATAGAATATTCTCTTAAAAGTATACCGTATACGTATATAAGTAAGTATGCCGTTTCAATAATTTGTCTCACTCTGTTCCATCGAAATATTTCGTATTGTATTTTTTCAACTTATTTTTAAATGTCCTACACTTAAGATAATATTTAGTTTTATATAAATTACCCTTACACTGTATAATATTCACCAGTCTGAAGATGCCCATTAGATGGTGAAAGCACTAATTGGTCAAAATAAATAAGTGGAAGTGTACTAATTATTTTTTTAATTAATAACTTATATGTAAATAAAAGTTATTACATCATTACAATGGAATTCCATCAAGAATTGTAAATAAATAATTTTAATTAAAATAAAAGTTATTTTGAAAAAACCGTCTACTTTTCCCACTGTTCAATTATTAAAAAAAAATTAAAGTTTTCGATATAAAATTACCATATAAAAAGAATTGTTTGCTTCAAATACATAAAGATAAAATAGTAATTTCTAGGTCACAAAACGTAAGTACGCGACCTAGAACAGGTGGTGATATCTTAATTCCTAAATTAAAAACAACTACTTCACAACTTCATTATACTTACAGAGGAATATTTTTCTTTAATGAAATGAACAAAAATAATAAAAAGTACAGTCAGGAATACACTATATTTAAGAAAGAAGTGAAAAATAACATCTATAATTCTTCTTTATGTAACACTTATTGAAAACATCGTTTATATATTTTTTGTTATTTATTTATATTATCCTAAAAATATTTTTAATTAAAACAAAATAAACTATTGTAGACTTCACTCCCGATTATGCACACAAGAATTGTTTATTTCTTTTACGCAATGGGAAACGTTAGTGTAAATATATGTATTTGATAAACGTAAAAAATTGTATTCAGTTGTAATATTGTATTTTAATTTGTTATTTTTTATTTATTTATTTATTAAAAAATAAAAATAAAAAAAATATTAATAAATAAAAAAAAATATTTTAAAAAATCGTTGACCATACGAGTACCTATAAGTTAGTAGATACGACACGCCCTTGTTTTGATTATTACATCAGGACTCAGAATTATTATTAAATAATAACACACAAAGCACGTTGCATAATGATTTGATCATTTTCTTAAGAGCGAAAAGTTCAAATTGCGAAAACGTGCTGTAACTATAATACATATATCTAGAATCTAGATTATTGCTTCTTGTAAAACACCTACAGAGAATGTCAATCAATCATTTATTTAATAAATAATTCGCCAAATCAAATATTTCACATGTTTCTGACATTTGTATATAAAGTTGGGAAAAAATATAAAATTTTACGCACTTAGCAGGAAACGCGGTCGGACTGTTCTTGATACAAACGTATACCCGTATTTTTTCTCTGGACTATGGGACTAAAGCAGCTATTTCTGGTGCCCTCTTGTTCATAAGTTAAGATGAGTTGTGTGCATTTTTTTCAAAACAAAGAGAACAATAGGAAACAACAAAAAATAATACAACAAATTTGCCAATAATTCATAGTATTTTTACCGTATACCTACACTGCGAACATAAGCTTTTTTAAAAATATATTGTGTACTGGTAAAATTTAATGCTTAAAAAAACCAATTCAGGTTGAACTTGCCAAAAAAGAGTCAGGCCCTTGTGTTTTGTAAGTGTACAAAATAATATAAAACAGAATAAAAAATGTGTAACAAATAAACAATCAAAAATTGAAAAAATAAAACACTTGAAAAAACAAATATATACACAAGCATTTATATGTACACAATATGCATATATACCTACTTATACAATACTTACGTTCTTAGAGTAATAATCTAATAGATTTGCCCATAAGGAGAAAAGTAAAGAAAAGTCGGCCCCGTTGGTGTAATGGTCAGCGCGTTTGCCTACCATACAAGAGGTCTCGAATTCGATTCCCGACATGGTTGATATGAAATATTTGTTTAAAGGTGTTTTCACACTAGAATATTTCATAGTCCCGGGAGTGGTACTTGAAGCGTATGACTGATCATCTTACACCTTCATGTAACAAAATATATCAAGAAACGCTGCGATTGGTGTACCAATGCAGTGCCCTATACACCATTAGGTGCGGAAAGGGAATGATGACATGGAGAAAAACCATTCAATTCTAACCACAAAGTTAGCTACAGATTACAGCAATACGACGGGCCGTAGGTACGTAAGTTGAGAATTGCAAGCGCTAACTGAAACCGTCCATTACGCGTTTGTTTTTAAACTAAAAACCAAACTAAAACCAAATCGAAAATTTGGAACGCTTTTGTTTTATGCAATAGAGCTTAGGGCTTCTCTAGATAATTATTACTCTGAGCATACGTTTTATTTTAAACATATACTAACACATAATTTAAAATAAAAATGCAGATAATATTAACTATGGAAACAAGCGATATGGACACGATTTGGTTTATTGAGTTTTTGTCAGATGTTCATAATTTTACACATTTTTTATTATTTTGAAGAATACCATAGTATTAAAAAGATGTCAGTGTATTTGTGCATTAATTTGTAAGTTATTATTTTTTCTTATAAATCTCGTATACTCAGACGGATTTGTACATTCAATTTTATCGGATAGTATTGTGAACTCACGGATTTGAGGTCCAAGGTTCGAACCCTGCACTACCGCAATTAAATTTTTATTTACTATCACAGTTATTTATGATATTCAGAAAAAGTGTAGAAAATTAAAATTTTTGTTTCACAATAATTAATAATAAAATATTTATGTCTTAAAACAATAAAAATATTGTAGGATTACGAAAAATTGCTTTATCCTTTCGCTAGTTATTGGTTCTTGTATAATTCTAGGTCTACCTCTCATACTATACACTCTAATAATACCTATAATGATGTTTAGTATAATGGGTATTATTTATAACGAAGGTTGTCCAAATCACAGTTATTATTTTGAAAACTGTGCGGGTGTAGTTCTCAGTGTTATAAAGGGGTCGCAGGTTACGGTGGGTTGTATGTGTGTATTATTATTTGTTATTAGATGTGGCAACTATTTACTTGTTTCAATGAAAATAGTTGTGTAATGTCGAACGACAAGTTGTAGTACTACGAACAATATAAAAACACTTGGTATTTTTTAAAACTTATATTATCAGAATAAAAACAATAAATAATAGATAATAATAATAATAATAAACAATACTTCGGTCGGAAAAACTCGCGTATTACATTTTTTTGAAGCTCTGAATTTTGTTGATTTTATTCGAGTTTATAACGTGAGAGTTATAAATTCAAATAATAAGGTACGTTTTCTGGGCAAAAGGGGCATTTTCAAGGCGGATAAATGTTGGAAATTACCATCCGTAGTTGACTCCGATTCCGGAGGAGAAGGTGGCGTGGGATACAGCTGAGGCGGGGGAGTAGGCGATGGCAGATTTCAGCACTGGAGCGGCAGCGGCGTAGCTGTGCACAGCGGGGGCGGCGTATGTTTGCCCAGCGGGAGCGGCGTAGTGGGACACAGCGGGAGCGGCGTAGTGGGACACGGAGGGAGCGGCGTAGTGGGACACGGCAGGGGCGGCGTAGTGAGACACGGCAGGGGCGGCGTAGTGAGATACGGCAGGGGATGCGTAGTGAGACACGGCAGGGGTGGCGTAGTGAGATACGGAGGGGGCGGCGTAAGCCACGGCGGGCTGAGCGTAGGACAAGACGGGAGCAGCGACGGCGATCTTAGCGTCGTTGGTGATGCGGGTGTCGTACTTACGGACGCTGGAGAACGCGGTATCTACAGCCTTGGAGTAGTGAGACACGGCTTGGTTTCCGTCCAAGGAGCGGATGGTGCTCTGTTGGGATGATCCAATAGCGTGGGGAGCGGCGTAGTGCACGTCAGGAGCGGCATAGGTGTGAGCGTAAGCCGGAGCGGCGTAGGCAGAGGCGGCGTAGGCGGGAGCGGCATAAGCGGCCTTAGCGATCACCGGGGCGGCTACGGAGGAATATACGGACGCTACGGCGGGGGCGGCGGAGTAGTGAGCTACGGCGGGAGCGGCGTAGTGAGCTACGGCGGGAGCGGCGGAGTAGTGAGCGACAGCGGGGGCGGCATAAGCTGACACAGCAGGGGCGGCGTAGCTGGTGTAAGCGGGAGCAGCGGCGTAAGTCTTGGCTACGATGGGTCCAGGAGCGTAGCTAGCTACGGGAGCATAGGCGGCCTTAGCGATCACGGGGCCGGATACAGAAGAGTAGACGGAGGACACTGCGGGGGCGGAGGAATAGTGCGCCACCGCGGGGGCTGCGTAGGAGGCATAGGCGGGCTCGGCAGCCAAATAACCGGCATTGGCGGTGGCCAAAGCGGCGAAGAGAACGATCAACTATAAGAGAAAAATAAAATAACAAATATTTTGTATTCATTTAAAAACCGATTATTTTAAGTGAGCTTTAACGCATTGTTACAGTAACGAATTATACGAAATTTTAAAGATTATTACGGATTAACATAATATTTTTTTTACAACATGATAATTTAACTTGGTTCAAAATTACATATTGTAGGTATTTTTTAATGTTATGTAGTTAATTAAAATAATCACAAACAGTTGTAATTAGATAAAATAAAATTGAAATTATCACGATTTTTTTCATATTAGCGCGAATAAGATCCAAGCACAATTTTGTTAGTAACACATTTATTTTGTGATCAACATTTTTACTTTTTTATTGTCTAAATAATAAATGTTTGAATATGAAAATCTATCACTTTTGGATTTACACTTCACCGTAAATACACACAAAAAATAACTAACTAAATAACAAACTGACACCCCTAATATGAGTTTGTACCTTGAATGCCATTGCTGCTATTTGGATTGAGGATCACAATCGAATGATGATTTTGGGGTCTGTTAGAGAGACTTTTATAGTCCGTACAGCAAGCCCTGGGGGCGGGTCGCAAAAATTTAAGATCAACATTTCGCGGAGAAAAAAACGCCACAGAGTGGCTAGAAAGTGTGAGCGGGGTCAAGAAGAATATGAGGTTTATAAAAAAAAAGCTAACAATTTATTTATTTATTTAAAAAAACAACAGCCATTACAAAAAAAAAATATTTACAAATAAACCAAAATTAAAGGCCAATTATAGTTACCTATACATTACTAAATACAATGTCAAAAAATAAGAAAAAAAACTTACATTAAAATAGCCACTCCACATCATTCTAAACGTAAAAAATAAATCAAATATTACAAAAAGAATGAAATAATAAAAATAAATAAAAGAAAAAGTTTTTTTTTATCGGACTTAAAAATCCTTTTGCCGGTGGATCCATACGGAGTAATACGGAGCTATCAGTCCTCCTTTCTTCTTTCAAACAGGAGAAAATAATTACACTATTAAAGTTAAAAAAAAAATTAGGCAAGTACAGTTGGATTAAATTATAATTATTATTTTTAAATAGGGTTCTAGCATTTTCTTGAAATTTGTTTAAAGTAAAAAAATGTATATCTATTTCAAAAAAAAATGTGTTATAATAATTTAAATTCTAGGCTAAGATGCATTCTTATTATTATTCGTGCTTCAAATACCGACATGAAATAATTTTTACAGCCAAGTTGTACGTTAAGGAATATGAATTTTAATTTTCTCAAGCAGTTGAGGGCAATCTAAATTGTTATTGCATAATGATACATACCAGAGTGAAAATAATATTATTATTCTAATTAATTTATGTTAAATTCAATCAATGATATCAGAAAGGGTCATGATGTATGTAGTGTAAGTAATATGGACGTTAAAATGTTTATTATTTCAGATGATAGAATAGAAGTTACTATTAGTTAAAAATAATTTATTCTTGATTTCATTCTGATGGCCTGAGTAAAATTATTGTCATCATAAATTTAATAACAGCGTTTATACGCTGTTATTATATTTATTTTACATGGCTTACCACTTTTTATTGTACAAAGTAAACGAAATCAAATTTATCTACTACATTGGTACACGTGATGATAAAATTAAAATAAAACAAATGATATTAAAAATGATTTATTGTAAAAACCAAATACAATTAAAAAAATAACTAAAATGGGAAACAAAAAAAAGATACAAAATGCACTTGTATATAAAGAGAAAACAAAATAAAATTAACTTAAATTCAAAGTAAAAAGTGAAATACTAGACATTTTTTGATTTGTGAATCGCTCGTGTTACATATATCAAAAATATTCCCAAATTTATAAGCAATAATAATTAGTTATGCTAGAAGTATAAGTATACTATCAGTAAGCATTATTATTTCATCGTATTGGAATGATAATTGAGATATTTCAAGTAATGTACTGTTTTGTCGCTCAATCAAATTCAAAAACGCTTCGTAAATAACTTTTTAAATTAAAATAAATGTGTGTAAACACAATATTCAATGTTGCATATTAATATGCTTCACTTCAAAATAGGGCAGTACTCCGAAACAATTAAATTTAATATTGCTGTTACATTTCATAAAATATGTATGAGTTATAAATTTACATTGAAAAACGATAATGTTAAATGTAATTTTATGACACGCGATATTTTACGCGTGTACTTTTTACGTAATAAAATTATGCAAGCAGATAGTTCGATAAAAATATATTGATGTATCCATATAAAATAATACCTTTACAAAAATTATACTGTGTTGATGTTCTCCACAATTTAAAAGACGTGTCATCCAATCAAACCCGCGATATTGTAAATGTCAATTTATTAGTTTGTGACATAGAAAACAATTGATTTGTGAGTGTCTTGAGTAAAATAAATACAATATCAACTTTGGTGATGAAAAATCTGAAATATGAAGACTCAAAACGAAATAATAGCTATTGTACACATTTTCTGAATGTACTTCGTAATTAATAAAACTTCTATAACTGCATGATAAAAATATTTATGAAACAAAATTAGTAAAAAAAAAGTTAATTCATAATTGGTTAAGGTTGAACTATACAAGTAAAAAAAATAGGATAATAAGATAACTTTTCCTATTGTTGATGTTTTTTACGCTAAATAAAGGTTACTAAATAAACAAAAGAAAGAAAAAAAGTTTTTTTCCAAAAAAAATATTTTATTGGATGTTTGTACATATTTAACAAATGTGTTAAGATTTCTTACTAAAACTGTTGCTGGAATTAGTTTGAGGTGTTTTTGTGTTTTATAAAAGTAAATAGAACCAACCAGAACAATTGCTATTCTCATTGTATAAAATTCTTAATTGCTCTGTTTAAACACATTAAAAAAAAAAAATGTAAGATGTAAAAAAAAAATGTTACTAAAAACATATCATAGTTTTTCTAACCACCGCTTACCGCGCTCCCGTTTCTGATACAACATTCGTCACTTTCTCTTTCCCAAATTTGCGACCTCGAAGGTCTTGGTTACCCTCCCCCCCTCCTCCCTCTGATACGTTACCCCTTCCACTCCACAATGACATGCATTGCCGCAACGTTCGCGTAACAACATTAAAGGAATTACCACTGGCCGGGAACGCCCGCCTTCCTACACATCTGGGCCATACACACTTCGTTATGGATGCCAAAAATATTGGTTCAATGAGGTATAATTTTTTTTTAAATTTGTTTTTGTATCCATGAAATTTGGTGCATATATAAAAAGAATATTATCAAGCAGTCGAGATAGCGTGCATGTATTTAAAAATGAAATTTTTTTTTTTTGTAATTTCTTTCAATAAATGTACAACATACATAAAAACACGTTTATAGATTACATATATGTGTGTGCGTGATGTAGTTTACTGAGAAATAATTTTGTGAACGTTTAAAAAACTTTTATTTTAAGGCGTTTGTTTCCTTATTTATTTGAAAAAACAAAGCGTATCTACTCAAAACTGTGTAATAAAATAACTGATGTTTAATTTATAATACGAAGGTTTAGTTGTCTCGTGCGTTGAGTTTTAAGGCAGGATTATGTTCTCGTGTGTTGTGGAGTGGTGTGTTGGGAAGCCATCTGGCGCGTATCGTTAAATGGATATTGTATGGGTAGAATAAAATTGCTCACACGAGAACAATGTTATCCTACTTTTATTCTTTGACTGATATTGTAGGCTGAAATGTTAAAAACATTATGTTAACAGATATAATTGTTTTTCATAAATGTGTTGTGGTCTTTCTTATCCAATTTGAGTCTAGTGGATGCTTTTCTTTTCGTCTAAATTTCGGGCTCATAAAAACAGCTATTTTTTTATTATTTGCCAAAATTGTTTGAAAATTTGATAAGGGTTTAAATAAGGTTTGAAGTTTGAGTTATTTGCTCGAATCTTGAAATTTTAAAACTATTTTTAGCTCACGTATTCCTCGTGCAATTATTAAAGTTAAGTGCTAATTTTAGCTCACGTATTCCTCGTGCAATTATTAAAGTTAAGTAGTAATTCGTATTTCATACGAATAAAATTTAAAAATTTTATCAACCAAAATTTTACTGAAGAAAGTTTTGTATAAAATTACTTAAAGAATAGTGCAGTTTTTTAAAGGTCCGTAAATCAGGTTGTCATTTTCCGTACAATTGCGAAAGATTTTTTCTTAAAATAACAAAAATAATTTAAGTACTTTTCACAGCCCTGATAACAGTTTAAGGTAACCATATAGAATTAATCAAGTTGTCGATTTATGAATCTCACGGGGCTATTGTTTTCCATACAGAGTTGTCTGAGATAAGTTGATTAATCAAACTGTATGACCACATATTATATTAATTATACTGTTCTTGATTTTGATATAGTTTTACTGTATCGAATATTTGTTTTATTTACTATGTCAAATGAGATATTAAATTGAGTTATTACTATGTAACACATACCAACGTTTAAAAAAAATATATGTTTGAAAACCTGAACGCTCAAACTCGAGCTTTGTTATTACGTAAGTTTTCTTGTAAGCACTTTTATATTAAAAAAAATATTATTGATTAACTATGATAAACTAGATAAGCAAAAAAAATATTGTTTTCGATTAAATGGGCGCATTTAAAATATGACCTTTTGTTTATATTGAGCTTCTTAGTTTATTTAAATTAACATATTTTAAAACCAGTTTACGAAAAAATAATATTTCAAAGACCAAAGCAATTAAAATGGCTTGTCAATGGGTAGTAAAAACATATTATTCACACTATTTATTTAATAAATTATAGGTACTGACTTAACTATTTTATAGGGTAAACATATTACAACAGAGATGGAAAACATTTAAGATAAGGTAATATGGAAGTCTAGGCACCTGTCATTGGCTGGTTTAAGTGACTTTTCACCATCTTGCCTGTATTTGAACATTCATATTTCTTGAAAAAATGAAATGAATGAATGAAAATTTGGTAAGGTATCCAAAATAAAATACTTTTAGTGGATTAAATTCTATATTTTTTAAAAATATACAAGATTGTTTTTTAAAAATATTTTCTTTTTATATGGGAGTTGCTTGATTATTTACATTTCTTAAAATATACAAGATTAATATTTAAAAAATAGGAGTTTTCTGCAATTATTTTTTTTTAAATGTATCTAAACTGTTGGGATCAGGAAGGATATACTAAAGTAGGCTAATCAGGAACTTCTCAGCATTTACTCATGTGGAGAGGAATCCACTTAAAACTCTTCAGGCGAAGCCGGCCTGTTGGCAGTAGTCAACAGGCCTTCCGTTTCATTAGAGGAGTGTTTGGCATTTTGTTACAAGAGTGTATAATGTGACGCGTTTTGTCTTGTTAAGACTTAAAATCTACTTTAATTAACAAAGTGTATAATTAACAAAAGGTAGCAAATATATATAATAAAAAACAAATATAGCATAATCTAGACGGAAATGGCAAGTGTGACATCGCGAGTCAGGAGAGACAACACCGCTTGCTTCTTAAATACCTGCCCTTGCTGTAGGAACACATCGAAAATACCGTTTAGTGAGATTTTGTTCACTTCCAGAGGATCCTTGGCAGAGGGTAAAAGAATCCAATGTTAGTTTTATAATTTCCCACAGCAAAGACAGGATTGGTACGCAAGTTACGGTGAGTTATATTAAGGTTTATCTGAGCAAGGATATCATGGGCATCTCAAACAGTTAGATTTTAATTTGTGCAATATCAAACCAGCCAAAATCCTTCTTAATTATTAATTAAAGATATGAAAATACTCTAGACGATCATTATAGTTGATTATGAAAGGATTTGATCCGATTCTCTAATATAAACGATTTTAAAAATTAACGTTGCACCGATTCAATCCGCGTTATTTGAATATTATAATAATTGCATTATTCACTATCTAATAACATTATACACTCTAATATTTAAAAAAAAATACATATAGTAGAATTTAATCCATTGAAAGTGTTTAAAAATTATTTCTTTTAAATTTGCAAAATATTTTTAGGCGTTGCCTAGTATGTAGGTGAAATAATTCAGTGATATGAATTCCACCCGCATCGATAAAGGTTTCAGCTCTTTAACTAAACAAAAATCAGCATGTGGAAGAATGAAAGAAATATGACACAGAATGGTGAAAGTGTTAAGTGGCTACGTAAACAAGCCAATAGCAGGTAAATAAGCCAATGGCAGGCCTTGTAAATGCCTAGACTACCATATTATCCCATTTAAATGCTGTCCATCTTTGATGTAATATTTTAATAGTAATAATTTAATAATATAGGGGGTAAAATTCAGTCAATGTCTGCAAACATTTAGACAAATCAAAAATATTGTTGGAGCCTAAAAAAATATTGGAACAATAAAATATATGAAAAAAATTAACTTTTAAAACTAAAAAATACCTTTGTATCATAATAAAGCAGACCATATATTGTTTTTCATTTTACTGAAAAGACACTTTATTGCCGTTTTAACTTTTGGTAGTGCCATTTCTAATATGGGTGAAACCAAATTTTTCAAAATGAATTTACTATCTTGTAATCTTTTGTTATATTAATGTGCATTTACAGGTATTTTTGATTTGTATTTATTGTTTATTTTAGCAGTGAATTTATAGAGATAATTTTTAGAGTTTTATTCATTGAAATAATCAAGATATTTTCAATAAAATTCAGAAACTAGAGGCTGAAAAATATACTCCTAGTAAAGCAAATATTTTTTCTTCATGCAAACACGGAAGTATTTCTATAAAAAAAAGGGTTCGACTAGTTGATTTAAGATTTATCACCACACACATAATCCTAATGTCTAAATACTTACTAGTCCGCTCCCGGGGTTTGCCTTGCCTCGAGACATTGTTTTAAACCTGTTACGCCTCTGGTTTATTACATACGAGTACATATGTTCAATCTTACAGAAAATTACATTATTCATTTCGAATTCATTCATAATCATTGTAATGATTTTACCCTGAATTCTTTACTATTGCATAACTAAAAGTCTGACAATTATTTTTATTCATTCGTTTAAATTTGTTCGTAAACAAAATTCTTGACAACATGCAGTGTTGATTTTAATTATTGTTGAGGCTTATGAAGTAATTAACCCATTTAAAATAATTTTAATTTAATCAACCGTGATAAAACATCATGCTGCCCATATTATAAATATATTCAGTCTTAATCAAAAACCGCAAATATTCATATAAAACACTGAATGATAAGTTACACGTGTCAGTAACATATGCACTTAGATACGTGCGATTTTTGAAAGCCTCGTCATGTTATTTATAGGAGATTGTTTTAATAGGTTCATAAAACAATATTGTTGTATTGATACATACGGAAAATCTCAATTTGATTGTCGATAACAATACTGAATTCGTCTATGACTGGTTTTTAAAAGATATATTCATTGATGATATGCTTATTTGATACTTTCCAAAAAAATAAAACATAGATTTTTAATTTGCAAATTGTTATGACACTTTTGAAAAAATTCTGCTAGAAAATGTAATTGATATGAGGAAAAAATCGATATTTCTGCATTTATAAGCAAAACCATTAAAGTTATTAACAAAAATGGGATGACACGAATCGAGGAAAATGGAGATACACAAAAGAGATACCTACTGCTAACGGTATCAAACAGGGAGACTGTCTGAGTCCTTTCCTTTTAAACTTTATAATGTATAGCAGAGGAGGTCCAAATAGTATGTTATGCTGACGACCAACGCTGCAATATTAGCGGAAAACAAAGATGGTCTTCAGAGAATGCTCTACAAGTTTCACCTTTCTTCTGCAAATACAATATGACGATTTCTGTCAAAGTGCTTAACCATATTTTTAAAAATCACTCAGATATTAACCGACCATTGATAATGTACCTATTGAGCAAGTCATGCTGTTCACTTGCCTTGGTGTAGAGATTTCCAGAAACAGGGACCTATATTGTGAAGTACAAGCAGACTATTAAAGCCACAGCCATGGCTGGCTGCTTGCGGGACACTATGGAAAAACAAACCCATGCTCACTGAAAGTAAGGTCAGGATGTATATGACATGTGTCCAACCCATCATGACCTACGGGATAAAAGTGAGAACCGAGAGCAACAGGGCAAAAAACCTTCTCAGAGTAGCAAAAATGTGAACTGCACGCTCCATCGCAAGCAGAACTCTTCGAGATCAATTAAGAAATGAGACAATAAAGTCTGTCTGTGGTTTTGAAGACATAGTGTGGTAGGGAAGAAGCAGAAGTTGCTTTTTGAGGAACCATGTAGACCACATGGAAGATACGAAGCTTGCGAGTCTAAAAACTCTAGATAAAAGAACAGCTGGATGCCATCATCCCAGGACAGCTAACCGTCACAATCAGGTCATGCGACCTAGACCAAGAGAAAGAAGAAGACATTTGTATATTTTGTTTGACGCTTTGAAATTTTTCCATCTGATAATGTAACGATTATTTGGGCTTCAAAATTTACTATAATATGATGATTGTAAATACAATAAATAAAGTTAGTTAAGGTAAAAATGTAACTTAGAAAACGTGTATATGGAACAACATTAAGTTGGTTTAAGAAAAGTTTGCTTCTTAACGAAATGAAATTTTGATTTATTTCATGGGGTACTTCATAGTTTTCTTTTAAAAACGCAAAATTACTGTCTTACAAAAACAAAGATAAGCAAGAGTTTATGTTTGCATTAACATGAATTTGTCAATAAAACATGTTATTGTAAAATATCGTAAAACATATTATTTCAATTACCAACCTTCTAATGACGTGCAGATGCATTTTTCGACAATAATTAGGAACACTTTTAATTAAAATGAGGTATGTCTATTATTTGAAGATGTAAAAGACCTTCACTGCCAACGTAAGGTCGACATTTCCCTCACTAATCTTCATTGACTAATTACACATACAAATAGTTATCTATTGGCTTTTGGTAATTTCCATTACAAATGCTCGGTCCTTTCATGTATGCGCTGAGCTCTCTTCGTGGGACCTCGGGTAGACATTTTGTAAAAACATCACGCCTGAAATATTAATGGTTTATACTATTCGAAACAAATTTAAGTGGCCTTCACATCGCAGACTCGGAACAGCTTCCTCTGAATTTGACACATTTTCATTCTCAAATAATCATTTACATGTTAACATATTGGGGTTTTTCTCCTCTTCACGCGGGTCATTAATAAATGTTCGTGCCCTCGAAATGACCGGAATATTGTGAATTGTATTCCTTTAGTTTGCAAATAGAAGAAAATTAATCAAGTTAAATGATTACCTTCAAAAATAAGCCATCGATGGAACTTCTGTCTAGACTAAGTTCATTGACTTCCTGGTCACTGAGTGCATTCTTAAATTAAATGGGAATATTCTTGAAAATGTTTCGGGTTATTATATTTTATTTTATTTTATTTATTTCGAATACAAACGAAACATTATATAGAAATAAATGGAGACTACTTGTATCATCGTCATCAATGGCTTACCCGTACCACAGGATGCATAGGACACTGCATTGTTAAATAAAATGCAGCGTATCTCGATCATACGTTTTATAAATATAATGAAATTTAACTAATAGTATTTTTGCATTTCCCAAAATCTAGAGAAAAAAAAATAGGTTGAAATTATAAGAAATTTTAAGAAAGTTGGGATCCACCAAAAACGAATGTTGATTGTTTGAGTTAAAATACAAACTTTTTTATATCCCGAAAATGAGTGTCGTCTGATTTTCAGAAGCATATGCACTATCGTCGAATGTAGCCCTGGTATAAATAAATAAACTAAGTAACTTAAATAATGTTTTTAAATATTTTTTTACTCTTTTTTACTACATTTTTTACGATGTTTTTCACTATGTTCGCTACCTTTACTATTGTTTCCGTGTATTTTATATATTTTTTGACTGTCTTGAAACGGGGTAAATAAACCTAGATAAAACGATGATGAAAGTAGGTTAGATGCTGTCGAAATGCGATTCCTCACGTGAATGTGTGGTAAAACGATGTATGATAGGTACACAAATGTCGAGATCCGTGAACTGTGTAAGGCTGAGACATGCATTATCCACAGAATCAAGAAAGGGGTGTTGCGTTGGTTTGGACATGTAGAGCGAATGGACAGCGAAAGAAGGGCTAAAAAGATCTATGATGCGAATGTCGATGGATGCAGAAAACGAGAAAGATCGATAAGGACATGGCACGATCAAGTCCATCAAATACTTGAAGATGGACATGTCAAGAGTAGGAATAATCGACGTGCGTGCATGTGAAGCGTGGTCTGTATGCAAAGATAGAGTGATATGGCGTTCTATCCCCTCTACCTACTAAAGCGGCGTGATCTATTGATATTTCAATGGTTTTGACAAAACAATAGTTATGTTCCGAAAACGGCCACCGATTTTCAACAAAGAAAAAAATCAAACCATTTTATGGAAAATCGCAAAGTTAGTGCCTAAAAATATTGATCGTAGTATTTTACTTTTACTCTGTTCTGGTAAATAGCGACAACTCTATTTTTAAAATGTTATTTACGATAATTTGTTTTTACCTTTTCGGGTTCTTGCCACCATCTTAAGATTTTATTATGTGCGTGAGTTTTCATTAATATATGGATAATCTCATTTTATTATGCAACTGTGCTGTATTTATATTGCATCGACTTATACAGTAGAACTTTCGATTAAAAATGCACATTTTATTATTGGTACGCCTAATAGGAATGCTCGCCTTTACGAGTAGAGTGACAGTTCCTTTTAATTTACTCATATCATTATCATTGGTCAACGTATCAGGCATTAACTGCTGACTGCTAAGATTTGCTTTGCAAGAACTTTATTTTCATGCTAGTAATATACTAATATAAAAAGTTAAATGTCATTCGAAAGAAAATCTTCTTTACAAGATATTGTGTTTGCTTTTACGTTACATATTTATTTATTTATTTATATACGGCATTTCTGCCATTTACATATATGTGGTATAAAGAGTGCTTAGAAATAAAAAGATTAAAAATAAAAAAAATCGAGTATGAAATATTAATATACTCGTACTATACACATTATTAATTACTTGAAATATATACATATTTTAAAGAAATTATACAATAACAAAAAATGCTATTTTAATTGATTATAAGCCTTCAAAATAGAATGACAAGTAGACGAATGTGAGCATTCTCGACACCTCTTTCTGTTCGCGTTCAATCGAGGAATTTTTCAATTTTTTTTTGTTCAATTTCATTTTTTTTTATTTATATATATGTACATTACAAAATAGAATATCTTAATTCATAAATATAAAAATAATTAAAATATTAAGATAAAATTAGTTATCTACAAAAATGACATTTACATTTACATTTATATTTTTTTACATTTTATTTGCACCACAACAGGCCAGGAGGACTAATTACAGTGGTGAATTACATCGCAGAGCACCCAGGGTTGAGAAAAATCACATTTTATTTTTGTGTTCTCACCGGGAATCGAACCCGGAACCTTCCGTGCGTGAGACAAGCGTCTTGACCACTACACCACGGAGGCCGCCGTACGTAAGTATACATATTATCCAGAGAATAATATGGCTTATTACGGGAGTAAAAAAATACTCTCACATCTCACAACATCTTCGAGATTTGCACTGGTTAAAAAGCCCAGAGAGAATAAAATACAAGCTTTGCTGGACAGCATTCAAATCCCTTCATGAAATGGCTCCAAAATACCTATCGGACCTTTGTATTAGGGCAAATACATGTCAAAGAAAATCTACTCTTAGGTCAGCATTTGATTCAGGAAGAAGAAAACTTATCGAAATCCGGCGCTCTCCAAACACTAAATTTGGAGCTCGTGCTTTTGCCGCCACCGGCCCCTCTGCCTGGAACCAATTGCCTTCAAACTTACGAATCGTTGACAGTCCCAGTCAGTTCAGATCCCAACTAAAATCCCACTTCTTTAGAATATCATACCCTCAATTTTAAATCTGTAAATATAATATATCACTTTAGTTTAGTTAGAATGTAAGTTTAGTTATACAATTGTAAAGCACCCTTGAGGTGATTTTTTACAAAAAAGGCGCTATATAAATCAGCCAAATATTATTATTATTATTACTAAAAATGTAAGAGAATCTTGTAACGAAAAACTCCCCAGATCCGTGAACATAATAGGATAAGTTTACAATTTTATTTTTTTAAATATATTAAATTACAGGTTACCGACAAAGATACTTTGAATTTTTATACAAATATACACATTTTCGCACATAAATATCGATGTTCATTTATACCGTCTCGATATGAACCGATACAAGTAGTGTATGTAATCGCGGCCTAAGGGTGGTATTCTAAACTCTATATCGCGGGCCTAAGCCTTTAAAAAAAAAAAAGCTTTTTTAGCGCGTATTTTTGTACTAAATACGCGCTAGTAAAGCGTTTATAATACCAGCCTAGGGGGTGATATTCTAAATATTCTTGCGGGGGTAAAAAAGATTTCTACTGTTTATGAGTTATCACAAGCAGATTTATTCCATCGATTGAACTCTAGCAGAACGAGGTGTCAAAAATGCTTACTTTCGTCTACTTGACATTCCATTTTGAAGGCTTATAATCAAATAAAAAATTTGTAGATGGGAAAAACAAATAAATATCTTATGTGCAGAAGCGTCAGGGGCGCCCTCTGCGATTTGTCGCATCAGCCATTCCCTCTATTATGTCATGCAGGAGACCCTCATGGCGTATAATGGCGCCTCTTACATGTGATTTTGATTACTATACCTAATAAATTCGTCTGAAAAGGGTAGAACATATTGTAAATAACCCACTAAACAACATGAAAGGGGCACTGAAAATCTCCCTGCATCGTTAAATAATTATTTTAGGATTATTGTTGAATGAAAAATTATACTTTTAACGGACATCTTTGTCATCAAATGTCATCTTTGTCGAAAAGAGATAATCTGAAAAATTTGGTTGGATTATTTTTTTGGATTTGCCCATAACGTTGGGCAACAAAGAAATTGTGTAGTAAAACCAAGCCAAGATGTTTAGCTTGTTTGTAATATTATCATTAACTTAGCAGTTGTATGAAAAATTGACAGCAAAAAAACGTCTACGTAAATCCAGAAACAACTTTTCTTATTGCGTTTGAATAAAAATATAGTTTTTCCAAATTTTGGTAGACATGGGACTGGATTCGACCCCCTAGGGGAGTGATAGTGAATCTTTTTGAGAAGTGGGTCAAATTTCGTTCATTATTTTTTTAGTTCTAGCTCGTGGGTCAGTAAGTCAGTAGCGTCACTTGGAAAAAGAGTTTATAGAAATCAACGCGTGGGCCGTTTGAAAAGTCAGTTTCTGACACGCCGGTCATAAGTTCACCATCGGCCTAAGGAGTTACTAATGTTGATAAAATAAAAAAAAATTGTTCCAATAAAATGATTAAGTAGTAGAAAGTCAATTTTATTATATACAATAAAAAAAAATCATTTTTATATAACAATGTAAAGATAGTACATAATACATGATATTTTTTTTTAAAAAACCTCCTTATAAATTTCAATTAGGCAAAATACAAAACAAAAATTAATAAAAATAATAAACCTGTAAAGGAAAAAGAAAAGAAAAAGAAATACAAGAATTTTCGCATAAATGAGATAAAATAAAATAAATTATATTTTATTATGGTAATATATTACATGTTACACGGTGTGTAAAGTGGCTACATAAACCTGCCAACGACCGATCATAAGCCCTGTAAATGCCTCGACTTTCATAGAACCTTCTCATAGATGTTCTGCATTTATGTTGTTATATAATATATTGGTATTTAAAAATATGTATCCATAGTTTTTTACTCATTTTAAAAACGCTAAGCATTGTAGTTTTTACGAGACACCATTTCAACATATACATATAATTACAAATTAAACCATTTTTTTTAGTTATCTGAATCGAATTCGTGTGTTTTATGTGTAATTTTTTTATATCGTCGCTGGCCGAGGGTACATTTTTCATATTTGAGTTTTTCGTAGAGCTTTAGTGTTTTTTTACGAGAATAAATAAAAAGCTTTTGAAATTAATGAAATACAGAAGCATCGGAATTTTATTAGTTATTTAACATGTAAAATAAAAAGAATTTATTGATTATGAATTAAGCTGTTAAATAGTGACCTTTGCGGATGAAGCTTAACAAATATTATTATGAAACAGATGATATATTTATGCTTTATTATGTTAGTTCTTAACGCCTTAAGAATTAATATAAACTTTTAGTAAAATTACAATTTTTTATAAAAATTTCTCAAGAACATATTTTTCAAATTAATTTTAAATATTTTAATCCTCTCTATTTCTTTTATTTCTTCAGGTAACTCATTGTACAGCTTCAATCCCTTGTACAATAAGTTTTGAGATTTTGTTTTTCTCGTCATTGGTAATCTTATATTTTTTTATCTCTGATTTCATATATGTGAGCCAATATCTTTGTGCATTATTTCTACACCAGAATACATATTTCTTTTAAGTAAAATCCTCATCGCCTTATTTCTAAGAATTTGTATATTTTTAGATTTCCCTTTATCACATAGAAAAAAAAAGGAATATGTTAATAAAATGCATTTGTACACAAATAAAATAAAATAAAATATTTGCCAGTAATTAAGTTGTTCGTTGAAGTGCAAAAATTTCATTTGATAAAAGGCGTCACTATGATATCTAGTTCATGATTCTTTTATATGATTTCTGTGAATAAGTAAAGTCGATGTCTGGTACCATAAGAGATATGAGCCTCCGGGGATTCGAATTTACAGTCTAGTATTTGAAGCACTTGCCACACCCATAACACTATGAAAATATTTATTATTTTCTCCATGGTAACACTATTCATGTCACACATATTATTTACTCAATATAAACGGGGAATTACATCTAATGTTGTGTTACTCCACATTATATAAAAACAATTACAGGCAGTTAAATCGTTGTTTTGATACCATGGTTTATTACATATTATTACATAAAATAAATGCAGGTCGCGTACTAAGGATATTGTTTAGTGAGAGCATGAAAAATTAGTATGGCTTCAGTTTTGAAAGAAATATTCCACTGGTTTTATTGAATAAACCAACCGATCCAAGAAAAAGTAAGAAAATTGAAAAATATTTTAAAGTGTTGCCTAGTACGGAGGTGAAATAAATAAGCCAGATGAATCTCAAACGCATCAACAGAGGTTTTAGATCGTTATCCTTATAAAAATAAAATATTCTAAATATTGTTGTAAATTGTATATTTTACACGAACGAATCTAACATATTTTATTTTATTTTATTTGACACTTTATATACATATACAATAAATATACATATAAGGGCGGGCATATTGCCTTAAGGCAATTTCTTCCTACCTACCCAAACCGTTCAGTTTGAGAAAATTATAAATACATGGACATATTGAATCTTACAATTTTATACAAAAATTAAAAGCAAAGATTAACAAAAATAAATATAAATATAAAAAAAATAACACTTTACTATGAAGAGTGGAGAGGGGATGGGAAGGAAAGAAGAAGGATAAAGGAACAATTTAAATATTTAGATAGTGACATTTCAATCTTGACTTAAATGTAAATAAAGAAGGGGCGTCTCTAACATTAGAGGGTATATTATTCCACAATCGAGCGGCTACTATACGCGGGATCACTAAAAAAAGATGACAAATATTGCATTAAATTATTGATTTGTGCACATTTCTATATTTACTGAGTGAAAACCAAACGCCGCCTATATAACGCCCGCATAACACCTATTCTTCTCGACGGATGCGAATCGTGGCGCTTCACTAGGGCCCAAAGCGGCAAACTTCTGAGTTTTGAGAATAGATATTTCAGAAGAATCTTGGGTGTGCACTGGTTTGACTTTGTGAGGAATGAAGTAATAAGAGACACGGACGCAGCAAACTCCCGTGACATCTGTTATCAAGCGAAGGCGATACGGTTAGCTTGGCCATGTGCTGCGGATGCCTCCTGAGAGCCTTAACCACACTTGGCTATTTTACAAGGCGTCAGGTTTTCGACGTACTGAACGTCCACTGTTGACTGTTCGTCGGCAGTTCGTGTCAGAACTACGGGATGCGAACCTGACTTGGGAGAATGACAGGAGCTGGCAGGCCAACAAAGCTGCTTAGAGGATCTTCGTGGACTCCATGTGCTCCAACTAGGGAGCAGACATGGAATGATGATGATTGTGTACATTTTTGACAGATAACGAAAAAAAATGTTGCTGGTTCTAAATATAAAGGGATTTACTGTATTTTTTTGAAATTTTGCGCATTCAAACCCAATTAAATGGATTATTTTAATGTATAAAATTTATGTTTGAAGTACTAGCTTTGTGGTTATTCATTATATAAAATAAATAAAACAACTTTGTTTTTAACCACTAATTTTTATTTTTCACCGACCGGTTTCAAAGCAAACAAGCTTCTTTGTCAAGGTTTACGTAACTAATGAATTGATTCCTTTTTATTTTATTTCTATCATGTTCACTAAATACTACACGTGGACCCAATAAATCAAGTGGATTTTTTTTATATGAGTGGTAATTTGATATCATTATTTTCGAAGTAAGACAGGAGAGGACTAAAAGAAATATTGTTTAATTGGTTATTAATTATTGTTTTCATATTATGAATCGCTTTTTTAATTTCTAAGATTTCTAAGTTGTCTAATTTTAATTTTTTTTTTTCAACATGAAGTACTTTTAATCCAGTGTCTTTATTGAAGTTATAATTATTTATTATCAGATGATTTGCGAATTCAGAAAAAAAATTATTATTTAAGCATCTTATGTGTTTGAAACCGGTCGGTGAAAAATAAAAGTTAGTGGTTAAAAACAAAGTTGTTTTATTTATTTTATATTTTTATGTAATTCAGAATTATTTTATTTCTGGTCCTTTGTTTTATCATATTTATTTATTTGACACTTTATATGCATATACAATATATACATATGAGGGCGGGTATATTGCCTTAAGGCAATTTCTTCCTACCTACCCAAACCGTTCAGTTTGAGAAAATCATACGTTTGTCTTCAAAAATTTCATCATTATCTCTGACAGTGTCAGCAGAGTCTGTTCTACCTCACGGCTTCCAGAACCAACCTGCCTCTGGTCATGCCGATAGGAACTAGTCAAACAGCTTGATATGGTTTCTTTAGACCGACATCTTTCACATCAGTTAAACCATAGTTTTATATACATATTTATGAGGCGCACTTGCTTTTAGAGAGCATAATGGATTTATAATATTGAGACATTTCTTGAGTGTCCCTATTTTGTTTTATTGTGATGTTATTTTGTTTTGAAAAATGAATTTGAATAACATTTTAAATTTTGTAAATTTCCCCTTTCGAGCTCAGTGCCGAAATAAAAATTAATTAAGTACATACTTGCAATATAAAATAAGCTGCTAGGAATATTTAATTGCATGAAAATATTCCAAGTAGCTTCACTAGACAAAAAAATTCCTGCAATATTTGAGTTTGTTAAAATGTTTGTAAACAAAATACTGGATTTTACGTTATTAACAAATTACAACAGGGATGGAAAATACCCTTAAGAAGGGAATATGGAAGTCTAGGCATTTACTGGGCTTATGACATGTTATTAGCTGGTTTAAGTTAAAATTAACAAATGGAAGAATTGAAGAAACGTGGTTGTTCAAACATAGGTAAAATGGGAAGTGTAAGACAGTTTGTAAAGTCGCCACATAAACTAGCCAATGACAGGTCATAAGCCCTGTAAATGTCTAGACTTCTATGTTCCCTCTTTTAAGGTATTCTCCATCCCTGTAGTAATTAGTTATACAAAAATACCTGTTTTGAAGCTACATATATGAATACAATATAATAGTATATTATAAAAATAAAAATAAAAAATAACTGTATTTTAATAAAATGGAAGAAATTGTAAAAGTAAAATACTATATCATAAAGTTTAAAAATTAAAGACTAAGACAAAAAATAACAAAATAATAAATTAAAAAAAATTATAATTAATGAACTATTTAAAAATTGGCAACTAAGAATCTGAATTATAAAAACTAAAACTAAATAAAGAAAATCGCAGATTGAAAATAAAAACGTTTTATTTTATTATTGAAAATAAAATTTTCAATGCATGAAAAATAAACATGGGTATGGCAGCATTCAATTCTTATTCCTAGTACCCCATCCAGCTGACTTCTTTCATTTCTATGTTCCCGAAAAGCGATCAGACCTCAGAGCAATAATTCGCTAGAGAAGCTCTATTCTGTAGAATAAAAGCGTTCCAAAATTTCGATTTGGCTTTTAGTTTACCCACAAACATATGACGGACGGTTTCGGTTTGTGCTCGCAATTCTCGACCTGAGTACTTACGGCCCGTCGTACTGCTGTAAACAGTAGCTAATTTCGCGGTTGGTAATCAAAGAATGTTTTTTGTCCATATGAGCGACTCTATTAGCCAGTGGCGTAGTATTAATCTAAGGATCAGACCAAGGACGTTGTGGTGAACCACTCATTATGTTTTTCAATATTTGTATAAAACTGCTATTCTTTTTCTTGGTTAGCAATAAACTATCTGGGTCAGGCGGTGATATTCATAAAGACCATATTATTATGTACAAACACGATGTGGTTCACAAATACACATCGACTTTATAACATTATATTAAGTATTAACGTTATGTAGTTCGTAGGAACATATCGCCTATTCGACCTTCGGGCAAATGATGGTATCGACTTTATAATTTATTACAAAAAAAGGCTAAGAAAAAGGTCTTATTCGACATTTGTAATTTACCGAACGTTGTTTGGAACTAATGTTTCTCGATGTCTGACAACACAGAAAACAATATGAGTGTGATTTAGTGAATCTTTTATTTAACATATGTATCATATCTTTCAATCTTCTTAAGAAACATTTTTGAAAATGCCAAGGTTGTATAATAACAGTAAAAATATATAGGATGAACACGATATTGGTCAGCTTTTTAAAGCATTCATTATTAAAGAAATATACTGACAGCGTTTGTGTTGATCCTTACATGTTTCGATTGGGTAAATTAAATAATCGGATTAAGCTTTCGTTATTGTGGCTGATTGACACAACGGGCCAGGAGGCCCAATTACAGTGGCAGAATTAAGGGACAGAATACCCGGCTCGAGAAAAATCACATAAGATTTTTTTTGTTTTGTCTCCGGGAATCAAACCCGGAACCTACTAGGGAGGGTACTAAAACAGATACAGGAATATATTTCGAGCTACAATCATAGCTGACATTCGAAATATGACAGAATATAAAGATATTACAATGATGTATCAAGGTCCGTATTACAATTGGAAGTTAACAATTATCTTCAATTTTATCTACGAAGTAAAATTAAGTTTTCTCTGTGAAAAATGGAAAATGCATCTATTTTTTTTTCTAAACATGTTCAATTACAAGTAACCAATAAAGTTTGATTTTTTTTTGTACAAATAAACACAATTTTGTAGATGAAATTTTATGTTACTTTATTTACATATATTTTTTTTTTAAAGAAATATTTGCGTTCTTATGATTTACCCAAATATTTAATTTTGAGGGTCATTTTTAACGAGTTGTAAATAACTCACTATTAGAAAATGGAATCGAGTTGGGGTAGAGTGGGATTCGAACCACGGACCTTCGGTCCGTGAGTCCGAGACACTAGCCACAGGACCACAACCCAATATACATATAATGAGTTAGAAACTTGCTTAAATATATCTTATCTTGCTGAACCGATTCACCTACTAGGCAACGCCTGAATTTTTTTTTCAATTTTCGTACTACTTTTTTTACCGGTTAGTTAATTCGACAATATTTTTAGTATGTCCAAATGTTCGCAGATAGGCTGGATTTCCTCCCTATGGAGTAAATGAGATCTAAATTTGTCAACAGAAATTTCTATATTCCCTTCTCAAAAATGTTGTCCCCCTTTGTTGCAACAAATTTATAAACTTAATTTTTTGAAAAAAAAAATAGGTAAGGAAATATCAAGCATTTTAACTGCGCTGTACTTTCTTTGCATACGTTTTTTCACAAAAAAAAAATACAAAAACAAAATAAGGTTTATCAAAAATAATATATTTTATCAAACAGACTCAAGAGTCCACAAACACAAGGGTTGGTTAAAAAATTTGCAGGAATTCATGAGAACAAGAAGGAAAATTCTTATACAATATAAATGTGTAAATTTAAAAAATATATTTATAGGTATTATAGTATGGGGTGAAATAATTCTGTCAAATGAAACGCACCTGCAGAAATAAAAGTTTCAGATCATAAACTTCACAAAAATCAACAGTTGGAATAATTGAAGAAATATGGATGATGAATTAATATAAACAGGCAGAATGGTTGGTGTTAAATAGCGTATAAAGTGGCTACTTAAATAAGCCAATGATCAACCATAAGCCCTGAAAATGCTTAGACTTCCATAATCCTTTCTCTAAAATGTTCGCTATCTCTGTTGTAATATGTGAGTATTGACAGTAGTTCAAATGATTTTAACGTTTTAATTTGAGTTGTTCCGCTGTATTAGGAATATGTGTTTACAAATTACCTCTGGCTAAAATATTAGCGTGTCTAGTATACAAATTAAAACTGTTTTGCAGAAAATCTGTGTGTACACGGTAATTATTTATGCATGCTTTAACTTTTGCTTAAAACATACGCCAATCGTTGTGAAATGTTTGAAACAAAACTCGAACCAAATTACGTGCACCTGTATAAGTTTTCCATTGTTAAAATTGTATTACTATATTGAACTGTTTATTTTATGTCATAAAAATTGTCTTCTTCTATGGCGAGATTGAGTATTGATTTTATAAATGATCGGGTCAAATAAAAACATTCTGTGTAACTTATCGAAATAAAAAGGATTTTAGTTTAATGTTTTCTGTATTGAGTTGTGAAAACCTATCAACATATTGTTTAAAAACAATTATCATCATATGAATGACATTTGTAAAACACGTTATGATTTACATAGTTAGTCAACTAGTAGCTAAATTCAATTCGAGTCCTTTGAATTGAAATTTTAAATAGTTTAATGATCAAATTAATGATCGTGTTTTATTGACAGCGCCGCCTTTCATGAATGGATTGAAAAGGGAGTGACAACACAAAGCATTCCTGTACGCTTATTAAAAGATAACTGTTAAAATATTGTGTCCCGTAAATGTGAGTTTTTTAACAATGGTGTCCATATTATTATATTGAACATTTTCATAGCAGGTACCACCAATTAAAGTTCGTAAGATTTTACGTCTGCCTTTCAGTTACTTGTTTTTCTGATTGTTGTACAGTGTAATTATTATTTGTCCAGTGTCTTTGCTTCATTGTTCATCATTTCGCACCCTTAGAACGAAAACAACTTAACTAAAAAAAGCTTAAAATGATTAAAGATCATTAAACGACTGCAATGAACATTATCTATCTTTCTGCATTTAAAAAACACAATATTCTGGTGGAAATAGGACAAAACCGTTACATCGTTCTCTTTGTTACTCAGATAATTTAGATTCCGTACGGAAGCGATGCAATTAGTGCTGTGTTTACATTGCTGCGTAAAGAACGCAACGCTGACAAAAGTGACCGAAATTGAGCCGGTTGAGTCGATTTTATTCCGATACAAATGGCACGATTACTTTATTTTTTTAAATAAATAAAAATATGTGTTTGGTGACCTGATCTGACCTAATAAAAAATATTTTATTATCTTGTTTATCAAAGTGCTTTTGTTTGTTTTTTTTTTTTAATCTAATAATGACTCTTAAAAAAACGTCCTGTTTAAACTTATAATAATTTTATTTTATTACACTTTTTTTTCATAGATTCATAGCTGAAAGTCTTCGGTATATTTTTTAACTCAAAATTTAGTGCTTACTTCGAAAAATTCAAAAGATTCGACAAAAAAATACAAACGAGTCATAATTTACATTCTTCTTTTGCAATTTCCCAAAAAGTTGATTTTTTATTTTGGATAGTTTTCGTCCTAAAAATGCGATTTGTTTTGATGTTGTTTTAATGTCGTAGGGTGTTGTAGACTCATGTAGAATTTGTACCGTACCACAGTCGGCATGTTTTTTTTTGGTATATGTATTTATATTTTATTTTATTTATTTACTAACGGTCGAAGCCAATTTTCACAGTTTACACACATGTTATACGAAAAAAAAAAGGATTCATAAATTTAGAAAATAATACTTAAGCTAAAGACAAAAAACAAGAACATTAAATAAGAACAAAGGCATAGAAGATAGTCTTATAGCAGTTTAGTTGAGCCATAGCATCTTCTTCCTCTCATTTTGACATTGACAAGGGATCTGTGAATCGCAAGGAGATCCAGTCCTAGTATCTCCAAACCACTAGAAGAGTTTACTTGTCTACACATTCTTGACATTAGAGAATTAAAGCCATATTTAGATTCGGAAGATTTGAGGTGCAAAAGAGTATTGGACATGTAAGGATATCGTTTGTTACAAAGAAGGGACATCACTTATTGAGTTCATATTTTATAAATACAAATAAGTTAATTTGTAAACGTTTTTCTATATCAGCTTTTTTTTTATAAACCCGCTAAGAAAGGAAACAGAAGACACGAAAAAAAGCGAAAAATACACCACAACACCCAGACCATGATATAAGTTTCGCAAAAATCTATTTGAATCTTCTCTATTTCAAGGATGTGGATCGACTCAGAAGAGTTCCAAATTATAACAGTATACTAGTATGCTGCAGACCATTGTTTTGATGAAATAATATATAAATTGTTATTTGTAATATAAGAAAATATATATCGTTATTTTTAAAACATGTTTTTAAACCCATCCTGATAGCACAAAAAGTAACCTCATTTATTTCTGGCCTAAATGTGACATCACTAAAAAAGATCACCTTCTTAAAATATATATTTATTGATTTTACGGCGACATTGAAATGGCTCCTTGGGCGTTTATTCTATTATGAGACAAAAAATAAAAAGGTTTTTATAATTATCTTTCTAATAATAAACGAGTCATATGGATTACATAATAGTAATTCTATAACAAACCAACAATAACCCGTATTTAATGCATCTATGCATCTAAAATTGATTGTTCAAGTTGGCGGCCATTGTGTATCCATATGTCTGACCCATTTATTCATTCAAATAATTGTTTTCAAACGAAAAAAAAATTTTTTTTAAAACCCGCTAAAAAAAAAAGAGAAGACTTGTAAAGAAGTGAAAAATACACCACAACACCCAGACCATTTAAGATAAAAATCTTTTTGGATATCTTTCTTGCAACTGGCAAGAATCGAACGAACGACGAACCTAACCTCATTACAGTTAGCCGTCCAAACAATCTGAAATTTGTTTTAATGTTATTCAACGCCGAGAATATAACATACGCAGATCGTCCGCAAACGACGCGTGTCACCCAAAATGTCTTCTTGTGTGCGAGTGCTTGTCATGGGATGCCAACATAGTGAAAAATACATGGTTTTGCCAACTTAAACCACTTGCAGATAATATGGCCACGAGAAGGCATAATACGCGTGAGATAATGTTGGCTCGCTCTAGTGAGGCGATCTAAAGTGTATCACTTTTACTTTCGCGAAAGAATAACTCAACTAAGCTGACCGGTTTGTGTATGGCGAGGAGCGTAGTTATCACCACAATGAGAGCACAGACCTTCCGAATAAACCAGTTCGTTGACACATTTTACTAAACGGTGGACAGATGCGATGGCGATGGGTGCCACAGGGATAGGCAGAGAAGGTCACGCTTTGTCCTCTCAAAAGCATTTCAAATTCTCAATTCACTTAACATACTCACACTCACACTCACACTCACAAACTTAGTTAAATAAGTAATCAACGCTTAATGAAAATAACTTATTGCCTTAAATGATTGATTGTTGAATCTCAACTCAACACAGGGCTTTTGGCTTCATAGAGTTAAGGATACTTTTTATGTAATAAATATGTATTTGTATGAATAAATAAAAATAAAAAAAAATTAACGATTTATTTATTTATCAACAATGTTTTGAGTTTGTCCAAATTTTTTTAGACAATTACTGGATTCGACTTCCTAGGAAGCTGTTGATATTAACATATTACAACAGACGTGAAAAACATTTTACGGAAGAAAATATAGAAGTCTAGGCATCCACAGGGCGTATGACTTTATTGGCAGAATGGTGAATGCTACAGTATGTAAAGTGGCCACTTAAACCAGCCAATGACAGGTCATAAGCCCTGTGGATGCCCAGACTTCTATACAACCTTCTGTAAAATGTTCTTCATGTCTGTTGTAATATGTTAGGATTTACTTACTCATTTCACATTATCGAGAATGCTGTTAAAATAGATGGAACTACTCTGTCATCATTATACATTAAATACAGCACACCTCGATCATCTTTTACATGCAGGTACAGTGATCAGTCTTACGTTTTAGGTACACATCCAGGGACAATAAAATATTTCGTAAAACCATAAAAAAATACTTCATTTTGCCTCTTTCGGGAATCGAACTGGGGACCTCAAGCATAATAGGCGACAAGCAACCACTACACTAGGGAGCGGACTGACCTCTACTCAATTTCGGTTTCGGGGTTTTTATCTATCATATAAGTAGCCATTAAGGCAACGTGCTTTCGAACTCTTATATTTGCTACAATGTTTTGAATATGTCCAAATGTTTGCAAACAGGTTAGATTTCCTCCTTAGGGAGTTATTAAGATCTAAATTTGTTACAAAAGAGAGGGAAAATATTTTTGAGAAGGGAATATGGAAGTCTCTGTTGCAACAAATTTAGATCGGAATAACTCCCTAGGGAGGAAATCAAGCCTGTCTGCAAACATTTGGATATATAAAAAATATTGTTGAAATAACAAACTGTTAAAAAAGAAGTATAAAAAGAGGAAGAACAATTTTTCCTTTAGTTACGATTTATTCGAATATTTAATCATTTTGAGGTTGGCACTTTCTTTCTTAAAAGCCTATCAAAAATACGAGAGCGAAATAAGTACATTTTGAAGTCAAATTGAAGTCTGATACAACTGTCAGTTTTGAAACCGAACGCCTAATTGTGTAGCTAGATTCTGACCTATTAACATATAAGAGCATCTAGGCAAAAAATGTAGCCACTATAAAAAAATAATTTTGTTATTATATTTTTTTCATTTGTTTTACTATCTTTCTAAGTGCACGTATTAAGACGTTAACCGGCTTTTTAATCGCTCGGTAGATAAATACAGACGATCGTTAAACATATCGTCTTGGTAATTGTCAAGTCATATAAAAATCAAGTTTAAGCGAGCATTTTTTGCTTGAATTGGGATTTATTGGAGTTTATAAACGTTTTGAAGTAGGAACTTTTTATCACAGAAACTTATTTAAAATATACATCAGAACCATTTTAGATTTTAATGCTAGGAACACGGATTAAATTTTCGGAGCCATTTATTGGTTGGAATTGATCATATGACGTCGAGATGACAAGTCGGTAGAACATACCGAGGTAGATAGTACAGAAGTTAAGTCTACCGTCTCGATATGTACAGATGAAGAAAACGTTCATAATCGCGGCACTGGTACACTTATCCGGAACATACAATTCTATATCTTATTATATTTGGATTATACCTAAACACTTCCAAAAATAAACTTATAAACATGTTTTATAAGAAAAATATGACTACGAAATTCGAAGGTGTTGTAATTCAACACCCATGCTAGAAATAATAATGGATATAATTTTATTCTTTAAGATATGAGTATCGCAAAAACCTATTTGAATCTTCTCTATTTCAAGGATGTGGATCGACTCAGAAGAATTCCAAATTATGGAACAGTATTCTAGTATGCTGCAAACCATTGTTTTGATGAAATAATATATAAATTGTTATTTATAATATAAGAACACATAAATCATTATTTTTAAAACATGTTTTTAAATCCACCCTGATAGCACAAAAAGTAACCTCATTTATTTAAGGCCTAAATGTGACATCACAAAAAAGATCACCTTCTTAAAATATATATTTATGATTTCCGCCGACATTGAAATGGCTCCTTGGGCGTTTATTCTTTTATGAGACAAAAAATAAAAAGGTTTTTATAATTGTCTTTCTAATAATAAACGAGTTATATGGGTTACATAATAGTTATTCTTTAACAAACCAACAATAACCCGTATTTAATGCATCTATGCATCTATGCATCTAAAATTGATTGTATAAGTTGGCGGCCATTGTGTATCCATATGTCTGACCCATTTATTCATTCAAATAATTGTTTTCAAATGACAGTGGTAAAATAAGTTGTAGTCAAAATGAGAATAAAAGAGTATTTTACAATTAAGAATACTTGTATACGTTGACCGTTAGTAAATATAATTCGTATTATTATAATACGTCCTCTCCTCATTGAATAATAGTGTACATCTTACATTAAGTTTTTTTTCTTCAGTTTCGTTTTATAAATATACTGTTGTAAATTCATAAACAAAAATTGACGAAATCGCGAATGTAATTAATGATAATGCTCATTCATTGTTATTTGATTAAAACAACCGACACTCTGTGCCTTTTACGTATAAGATAAAAATACATAATATCTCATATACCTACACCCATTCAAGTTCAGAGTTGTTTTTTAAATGTAAAATGACATTTTAAACTAAATGAATAATAACAGAAATTCTACAAATACTCAAAAAATGTGAAAAAGGTTAATGGTACAAAAAATTTAAAATAGAATAAACGGAAGTATTAATAAAATGCAAACTGTATTGGTGGTTATTTGTAAAATTGTATTTCTAGTTGCAAGAGAAGGCATCGTAAGATAAGAATACCTACGTCAACAAATCTTTTACATTGCGGTCACTGTGTGAGCGTAGGCATTCTTATCTGGACAACAGGTTACAATCAAAGTCATTCTTCACCATCTCTCCATTCGCACCTAGTGATGCATAGGGCACAGTATTCATACACAAACTACAGCATAGATTGTTTGTTTTTATTATTATATTACTCGAACAAAAGAGATGAAAAATATGCATGTTTTTTTTATTTTATTTTAATTTACTTTTTGTACATAATGTTAATTGTAAATTAGCGGGCTTATTGCCAAATGGAAATTCCTCCCAACCAACCAATAAACTGAAATAGTTAATAATTCAAGTTACAAAACATATTCAATATTAAACAAAAGTAAAAATGCTAAAGATATATAAAAATAGAAATAACCGTATTTGTACATAAATTACTTTAAATCAATACTACTACTTAATGGAAAAAGGGAAAAAAGAGGAAAGGAGGAAAGATAAGGGAGAGCAAGGAGATGTTTCTTCAGACGGGATTGATAGAAGGGAATATACAAGTCTAGGCATTTGCAGGGCTTATGACCTATCATTTAAGTGGCCACTTTAGATACTATGTAACATTCACCACTTTGCTTACTTTAAAACATTTGTATTCCTTTAATTCTTCTATCTGTTGATCTTTGTGATGAAATAGCTGAAACTTTTATTGATGCGGATGACATTTTGACAGAATTATTTCACCTACAATTAAATGCCTACAAAAATTTAGATGGACTCAAAATATTTTTGATATTTTTTGTTGCATGTGCCAGTCCAGGATCAACAAAATACTGCTGAAAATAACCACCTTTAAAACCCATATTTCATATTTAACCGGCCAGAAATCGAACCTAGGACCTCAAGAGTTGTAGGCGAATACGCCAATAATATCTAATAACATTACGGGGCTAACTTATCTCCACTAGATTTTTTTAAAGAAATTTACCTAAATAAAACTCAACAACTTTAAAATAACTTTTTTTACTTTAATTTTAATTTTCAAACAACTTCCATTTATGTTTTTTTTTCTTTTTCTTTTTTGTACTTTCATTGAAAACCTTGCATATAATTACTTTATAAAATGGAAACTTCACTGATCCATTAGAGTTAAGTTTAACTGTGTAAAATATAAAACTATGTAACTGTACTGTATGTTTCCTAAATAAAATATTTTAAAAAAAATAATCATTGTTGTGGTTCTATTTCACATACAGTACTGTATTCTTCATCCATTAGAACACAACAAATTAAGAGTAAATTACGTTTTCTTGTTTGTTTTTAATGATATTTATTGTGCATTGTATTGCATTAATCGCCATGATTGCATTTTAAGCAACTGCTAAATAAATAAATAAATTATAGACCACCTGGCAGGATTCGAACCTACGACCTTCTTAACGTAGTTAATAGCCTACCGCACGTTACGACGATGTTTCGCAAACCATTTTTTAAAATGATTAATGCCTAAAATACGTTGCGAGTTTAATAAATAAATTAGATTTAGTATAATGATCTCCATCATATATTATGTAGGTATAAACATATTTAAGCCTGCTACGAGTAACTTTTCCCGAACTTCGATTTGCTCAATTTAGTATACTTTTACCACGCCCCAATACTTAAGGTGATAATCAAATGTCAGTGCGACGGGTTCTAGCCATGCCTTCTGCAGACATAAATATCAAATCTTTTGTAGATAATGAAAAAAAACACTTGGCTATCCAAGCTAATAATGTGCTAAAATGGTTGATTTACTTAAGCTTAAAAAATAACCTTTAAAACTGCAAAAAATGGACCCAATGAAAAACAAATAAATAATTACTATGTATTTTTAATAATTTCCGCCGTTTGTATTTTTATCCTAACATAAATATAAATTTTAATAAAGCGCGCCCAGCACCTGCTTTGAGCCAAGAAACTAGCCGATTATTCCAGCTTATTTTTTCATAGAAATAAGTATACTATATTTTGAATGTATTAACCTCAGTGCGGGTTTTTTCTCCTATATTAAACTTGCACATTACACAAATTATATGAAGATTTTTAATTTGGCAAACAGTATTTCAAACCTTGTTTCTTAAGGACTATTTTTCTTTGAGATGGTACTTTTGACATAAGACCATAATTACTTTCATGCGTCATATTGCATGACATATAGCACTCCACGCGGCCGTTTTTAGCACTAGTAATTACTAAAACAATGCGGCCAGTTGACATTTAAATGGAATACCTAATGTCGACTGAATTCATAGTGGTATTTTTAATTATTATTTAATGAATTATATATTAGTGATGGATAATATATAATATAATATATCACGAAGTTACATAGTTTTAGTTGATTTCGTGGATGAGAGTTATTGTATGATACAGAACCACGGAAAAGTGTCAATTTATAGTATATATTACTTACATTATATTATGTATTTCCTATGTAGGTACAAATATATGATATTTTTTATAGCTTACCTGTAAATAAAATCACCATTCGCCACTGATATACATACACACAATACAAGGCTAGCACAGCGTGAAAGTTTGTCAGTACCAAGGTATGTTAACAAGTATGGCCAAAAAACACTTCATTATACAATTACTAAATATTTTAATAAGATTTCTAAGAAAATCTTAAAAGAAAATGCTGTCAAAACTTTTAAGGAAAAAATAATTTAATGGCTCATATGTAACAAGGCTTTATATTGATTAATATTTTGTGTTAACAATCATCTATTTTATTTTTTATTAATAAATTTCGTGTAAAAATGCATATGTTTTTTTATTTTTATTATTATTTTTATTTTTTTTATTAATATATTTCATGAAAAGCACATGTTTTTGTAAAATTCTAAACATATCTACTTTTACACATCTAGTAAATGTTATCACTGTAACTCTCCAAAAAAAGAGACTAACTCTTGTGCTTGGAGAGTGACTTACACTGTTTTAGTTGTTCTTAATAATGTTTATATTACTTTTTTATGTTATATAATTTCTTTAACGTTTTTTTTTCTAAAAGAAAAATAAGAAACTTGCTGACTAGCCGGTTTCGCGGTTTAGTGGGTTTCATTATTTTTCCTTTTATATTTTTTCTGTTCATGTTTAACTTCTTAAATTAAAATAAATACAAAACAAAAAATTGTAAAAAATGATATTGTGGCGTTTTCTGTCAAGACTTCAAATAGTTTATATGCGTGTTAAACTTGTATTCCATTCTTTAAAATTCCATTATTTCCATTAGTTCCATTATTTAAAAAAAACTTCGCTTCCATTTGCTACTAAACTAAAATCTGTTTTTATTCTCCCCTGAACAAAAGTAAGCTTGGAACTTACGAGTCTTAAAAGTTAGGCCGACGTTATGTTCTCCTGACTACTCTCAAAACTCAGAAGTGTAGCGTGTTGGGTTTTGGTAAGATGCCAGGATTCACGTGTAGACATTTTTTTACTTTATCAGAAATAAAAAAGAGTGTTTGCGTTCCAAAGAACATAAGATTTACCAAAAAACGGTCTATTTTCAGAGATGTAAATAAATATTTGAAAATAGGAGGCAAGTTGTGATGAAGCGGGGTTCGAACCTTGGACCTCACCTCTGATCTGTGAGTAAGAAATATTACCGCGGGACCTTAACCCGGTTCTGCTAGTTTGAAAGAATAGTGTAATATAGCTAAACTAACAGATAAACTCAGATATTTATCTTATGTTTTCCAAAGACTGAAAAATATTTTAATAAAAGAAAAATTATAAATGGTACATCACGCTCTAATTCAAAATGAAATTGTTTACTAATACTTTAAATCGTATTAGCAATAGATCCGATAGTGCACTGTCAGTTCCAGGATGCAGAACTAAGTTCGCACAGAGGCACTCCTTACATGTTGGTCCAAGATCCTTCAATCTTCTAACTAAGGAACTACAAAACATTAAATCACTGGTACAGTTTCAAGTAGGTTTGAAGTTTTGGATTAGCATGGAAGAAACATATAGACACAATCTTAAAAAAAATAAAAAATAAACTGCAAATAAATCGTGTTTTTGTAATATCAGCATATGTGAATTTGGTTTTTCTTTTCTTTTTCTTTTCTTTTCATGGTCATGTCATACCATATTGATATGCTATAAACTTTTTATTTTTACAATTAATGAAGCTTAATTTTAAGATGTATTTTTCTAAAGTGTATTTTTGTAATTATATTTTTATGTTAAAAATATATGTATGGAAAAAGAAACAAATAAAAAAATTAAAAAAAAAAAACGGTTGGCTTCTAAAAAATATCATTTCACTAAATGCACATAACCGAGTGGCCATATACCAATTTATTATTTTATTTTTATTGAAAGTATGATTAACAAAATAAGTTAATTTAAAGGCACATTTTTTTGTAGCATTATTAAAGAAAATACGTTTATTTTGCAGTTTAACTAACCATTTATTGGACCTATCTTTTAAATGGAGGTACCCGTCATGCTCAAGATTTAAATTGATTTTTTATATTTATTCAAATGAACAATAATCAATTAATAATACATATATAATAAATATCTTAGGAATGTTTTTCATTGAAATCAAAGTTTTTTTGATAAGACGATTAAAAATTCAGATTATTATGTTGGATACTTAATTACTTACCATTGTTGACCCTGCCAGGAATCAAACTCAGGACCTCAAGCATGATAAACGAATGTGCCAGCCATTACACTACGAGATGAACTAATCCCTCAATCAGTTTGCTTATTCAAGATATTTAACAAAGCATAGTTATAAAATCAATAACATTTGTCAAGAATGGTTCTATTTCACACAAAGAACTGTATCCTCCATCGGCTCAGTGGCCAAGACTTTAAAATTATTTTTTTCTTAAATTAAACAAGATGAGAGTACCATGCAAATACTTACTCAAAGCGTTTGTTTGTTGAGTTTATCAAATAAATAAATAAAAAAAACATAGTTTATTACAAATAAAACTTCCAAAAAATATAAATAAAACTTTTTTATTGTAAATAGGAGTAGACAAAAAATGACGTGATTTGATATTAAACTTGTAAGAGCCTACTGAATTTCTTATGTAATAAAAAAATGGCAATTAAATATTAAGATCTAGTTCAACGTACATAAACCACGTTTTTCAATCAAAGTTTTTATTAGTATCTTTTGTCTGAACTAACATAATAGGGTTTCACGTTTCTTCTAACATTATTATTTTTTAAGGAAAAAAAAAATACTATAGTAATGTTATTATTGATTTTTTCTGTGCGACGACGTCGGATAAATTTTCTAGAATGGTTTAAAATATGTATATTTTAAATTACCTGTAAACGAGACGTTTCGGGCCTTATGGGACAAACGGCACGTATCAAGTTACCGCGCTATTTTTTAATTTTTATTTTCTTTTATTTAGGAAACATACACTACAGTTACAAGTTTAATATTTTACACAATTAGTCTTAACTCTAATGGACCAGTGAACTTTCCATATTATAAAGCAATTATACGTAAGGTTAATTTTGAAAGTATAAAAAAGAGAACGAAAAAAAAAAGTTATTTTAAAGTTTGTAGTTTGTAGTGAGTATTTACAAATGGGAATAATATTAAAAATGAAGAAAATTTGCTATAGTAAATAAAAGTGCAGAATTGAAATAAAGAATGAAAAACATGCTAAGATGTAGAAATAAAATTAAATAGTGATAATATTTAAACAAAAAAAAAGGAAAAACATAAATATACACATACATATTTTAAAGGATTCAAAGAAACGACGAGAAGAATCTTTATGTGAAATATAAGACAATTAGTTTAAGTCAATTTAAAAAACATCTTTAAATTCTATAGTTAAATGTAATGTTTTTTAGATGCACTCGGTGGGTATGTTTTGTGACGTCAAAGGACGTCACGCTATCTGCGAACCGTTTAGTAGGTATTCGTTTTTAAATCTTAAAATTATTAATGAAAACTTGTTTTTTATACATAAGAATTATACCATTAGATCCTATAAATCCTGTCTAAATATTCCATATTAATATGTTCAGAATTATTCCCGATTTGTGAAAGTAACATATATCATACTTTTTGACAATTTAACTGCCTAATAATCAGTGTTAAATTTAGAAACATCTAATTTTAGTACAATAATTAGAAATTGTACCAAAATTGTGAGTAAAATAGAAATGAAAAACTGGGCCACATAACACAGTTTATTATGCAATAACTATTAAATTTATTTAAAATGGGTCATACATAAAAACAAACGAATCAATTTTTTGTTAAATTTTTATTTATTTTAAGGCCACAAAGGTCAAATGCATTGTTGAATCATAAGTTTATTTTATTTACTCATAAGTTTATTTTATTTACGAAAAGGTCAAATAAAAATATTCCTAGTCATACAAAGTTCACGATAGGAAAATATTTGGAGAAGATTAGCTATTTTACAGGTGTTTTTTTTTATTTTGTTTTTTTTTTACGAAAAATAAATATTTGCGTTTTTATGATTTACCCAAATATTTAAGGGCCATTTTCAACGAGTTGTAAATAATTTTTTATACAGTTATACAGGCGGAATTTGGTTTTTACCTAGTAAATATACAATATCTGGTGCTAACAATTTGTTTTTAAATTTGTATGGCATTCAACTTTGCAATGTTAGAAACACATCCGACCTGAGCTGGTGACGACGCAGGAGGTGTATTTTCGAATATTTTTTTTATTTTTTTTTTTATATTCATAAATCATATAACACAGAGTATTTTACACGTAATACGTTTGATTACATTCCCAGGAGTTACAACTTACAAGTCAATTCGGGACATAAATAATATTAGCATTTAGAAAATAACACATATTGAGAACAACAAAGAAACAAAGCAAGTTTAGCACCTTTCTAACTAAATATACAATAACAATTTATACGCCTAAAACCTTTTCTTACACAAACAGAATAAATATTTATAAAAAAACGCTTTTAAAAATAAAAAAAAGTTGTGAATATACTAAAGGAGATAAGGTCATTAACATCACATGCCATGCAGATAATGCTGCCATAGTGATGATGAGAACATATCCATCTCAGTTAGTAAACATCTGGATGCCTAAGAAATGTCGTTTAGTACAATGAACACATGATTATTGGAAACATAATTCGGATATACAAAACGCGTGTCAGACTAAATCACGGTGTATACAACAGAGGCGAGGTTAGATAGAGAGAAAATGAAAAATACGAAAAACCAAGTATAAAAACTAAATAGAAAAACCAAATAACTGCTCAGAACGTCAGAGATGAAAGTACTAAAGGCAATCGCAGGGAAACCCAAAAGAGGCGGAATCTAGAGTCAAGAAGTTCGACAGATTTGCGATACACATTGCATAGTAAATAGATTATGGAGAGATCACGTCAATAATTCCATTAATCGACAGCTCTAAAATCCTCTAAATTTGGGGAACATTCAAAATTACAAAATATTTTTTTGGCTTAGCTTTATAGTCTATCAACAGATGAAAAAAACACACAATCTCCTCTAAAGGATCTCTTTTAAAAAATCCGAGAGAAAATTATTGAATGTTTATTTTAAAGCCTAAGGATACTAGAAAAATAACTTTGCAAAACCCTAAGATAAAAACGATTCCTAATGATTGAACTATTCATTCCATACAAATATTAAATCCCTAACACAGACAGTTATTCAAATCACAATTTTTATTTTTTAGTATCCCATGAGAAATAAATGCAGAAACTTAAACAGAAACTCGCAGAAACATTTTTTCTGTCACGGTCCGTACGCCTGATAATTAATTACCTTTAATTTACAAATTATTGCACAATACCTATTATTTTCACTGTAATTCAATCAAACTTTGGCAATATTTGGAAATGCATGAGTCGTATGTCACTCACAAGGCCAGCGCGCCGAAATATGTGATTCAACAACATGTTAATTTATTTGTCAGCTCGGAAAAATACTTTGAGCTGGACGCACGTCGGTTTCAGCTGTATTTTTTAAACTTGTCTTTGTCCCTACCTTGTAGACGATGAAGGGTGGTTTTAAAGTGATAGTAAAAGGGGCATTGAAAGTTGTAAATGTACCTATTTTTTTGAGCTTTTCTTCACTGAATTTGGTTAGTAAAGAATAAAATATAATCAATTCGTAATGGAAAAAAAAAATGCTTGCTTGCATGAGTAAATCCGAAGAAAGACATGTTGTCTTTAAAAAGAATTTGGGTATGTGGTGGATGCTCTTAATGTATTTTTAAAAATTATATATTTATTGATATATATTGGCCACTGTCCATACATCTTTCTCCCCCTTTCTTAATCAACATAGAGTTTGTATTCCTTGGGAATATTTATTTTAACTTTCTTCTATGCGCGCTGACAGAGAGTCCCCCAGGACTCTATAATAGCTGCGGGTGGATGGTGGGCTTAAGGATCTCCCCTCAATGTATTTTTTTTAATGATCCGCTTCTTGGTAATCGCGATGAGAATCTCCCCCTACAGGGAGGATTGCCTTTCTTTGTTTTCCTTCAATCTGTCGGCGCTTAAAATCTTCTTGAGTTATCCTCAATCACTAGGCTACACAGTTTTTGTCAGGTCATGGTAAATTGAATGAAACACTGTTTGTTTTTAATATTTTTGATTCCCCTTCGTGCTGCTGTAGATATCTTAATCAATCTTGTCAACACATCCCGTGGTTCTGTCCCTTTCCCCCTCTCTTTGATTACCAAATGGAGCTTCTTGCTACTATCCGTGGCCCTGTTAGAGGCTCTGTCAGATATACAGGTCTGGTGGCTTCTCAAATGCTAAGGTTACCAGATTACAGATAATTCTTTCGAGCAGCTTTTCTCGTTTGGCAATAAGCAATTTTTCCGTGTATATGGGTACCGCCAACAAGACCTTATGTCTTTAGATACGGTGTTCGGTATGTGGTGGGCAAGCTGTGTACATAGCTTTGGCAGCCAGCTTGTTTGTATATTTGGCCTTATTGAAAACTGATGGTAAATCAAAAAGTTTATTGAAAATGTGTTATTATCATACAATAAATGTTTATTCCATCAATTTACTTTAATTTCAAAACAATATATTAAAAACTTTGCTTAAATATAATTTACAAGGACGACGGGAATTCGCTTTGACAAATAAACCAATCAGAAGCCAGTTGAACTTAAATGTACAATGCCGACTAACAATATAATCAGAAAAATATAGAGACGAACTTTAATTGAAAAATAATCTCGCTTTTATTTCAGTAGGTACAAAAGTCAATAAATCTGTAGGAATAAGATTATTGTTGGGGGTTGGAGCTCCTACCCCAGTAAGAGATTGACATAATACACGTGATTGCTGTTTAATGCTTATTTATTACATGGCAAATCAATAATGAATTATGTCGCGCGAGCGTTACATCGACGAGGAGTGGAACTGGCTCCACTTGAACTACATGCTGGAACTGAGTGTCTACATTGAGCTGACTTGTTGAGCTGACTGTTCGGGTTGACTGTTCGGGCTGACTAGGCGGTACCACGCCCAGTGGTCTCTTTATAGGCCACGCACTTTGTTATTTATGTCTTCATGGGGTAAATGTACAGAAAAATGTTGCTGTTATCTAGATGGACGTTTTCTGTGCAATACTGTTCGTCTTGCAGAGTATAATGTATTGTTTTCAATGTAAAATTATGACTTGCTTAATCGATTGTCGATTTATATTTCATGTAAATTTATTGCACCTACATATTTGTGTCATCGATCAAATAACTTTGACCACCAAAAATCTTAAATTTTATGAATATTTGAACCAACACCTGGGATGAAAGTGTAAACATGTAGTGTTGTTTTTAAATAATATTATTACAAACATTTATCAATATCATTTCGGTATATGTTTTTAAATAAAAATATTGTTAGTTTTTGTATGATTCACATTTGATCAAATTGATCCACTTTTAACAAATCATTAATTTTCTGATACTTGAATAAGATTTTATTTTTTGAATTAATGATAACGTAATGAATTAATGTGCCATTATGAAAATGTTTTATGACCAAATATAGAACTGCCACTTTAAACAAACCATGACCGATCGACACATTATATCTTGTAAATCTATTAGCCCGGGGTTAGGTAGAAATATAATCTGTATCATATTATCAGCTAGTTCAAGATTCATAATCGATCATATCCGATTGTAATTGATCAAAAAATCAGCTTATTTAATGCATATGACCTTTGGGAATATGTTTGCAACGCATACAATACAATGTAAAGATATCGAGCAAATGCAAATCGGAGACAGATATATAATAATATATTATTTATAAAGGGTCACTGAGATAGTTTGGAAACGTGGAACGAATAAATGATGGATGACAAACACATTTTATGTATTTTTGCCTGTACTGAGAAAATTATTAGTATTTATTGGTCTCTATTCTATAGATCTATAGGTTTCTACGCATGCGTCTCTATCTGAATATTGAAATAAATTGGAGCATGTATATAATACTCGGTTCACTAGTGTAGATGGACTAGCTCTCCCTAAATTCAATAATAAATATGGGAAAAGAACACTAGAGTACAACATACCAAAAATGTATAATATGCTCCCATTAAATATAAAAAATCAAAAAACTTATCTGGCTCAAGAGAAAGACGTCTGCTGAGAATCTGGCTTTTAGAACGTGGTTTAATAAGTTTTGATAAAATTTTGTTGTGTTTTTAATTTTTTTTTGGACCATTTTTTATTTTTCGATTTTTCTTTTTTTTCCATAGTAATACTAGTTTCTATATATTTATAGAATTTAAGACATAAGATTGTGTATGTATATATATATTAGAACTTAACTATAAGCACCTGCTGACGAACTGCATTTTATGCAGTTCAGTAGGACTTGATAATTTATATGTTAATTTTTTATGCTTTTGATAAATATTATTTTATTGATTCCAAACTTTCAAAATTTTCTTTCTTTTAAAAAACATGCACTTTCCTGGATTCAAACTAAAGACATGAGCTCTTTTTTTATATGATTTATTTTGTTGCCCTTTAATAGAAAGGAATATTTTTGTGTTTTTTATAAATATTTTTTATTTCCTTTTTTAATTACTATAAAAAAAATACCAAATTGTCTTTTATGGATTATTTTCTTTTTTCTTTTTTATGTTACACATAAATAGTATAACTGTCCATTATTTATTATAGGAGCAAAAATTCATTAACATTTTCTTGTATACCCACGAACAGGCCATGCCTTTGTGGGATTTTTTAGTTTACTATTTTTATATTAATATGTTTATCATTGCTATGTTATTATGCTTTATTTTTTTAATACTCTGTTTTATTATTGTTTATTATAAAAAAAAAAAAAAAACATTGAAAGAATGTGCCCTATACAAAATGCACTCAAGCAAACAGAAGAAAAACAATACGTAGAAAGTACATCAAATTATCAAGACACTACTGTCAAAGTCCTATCCCAGATCCTAACATGATCCCTATCGAACTCAGGCGAAATTACCTCTAGTCATGACACTGATCCCTCCCAAAAACTCTAATTGTCCTAACACCAACAATAAGAACAATCCTGTGCAAAGACCCTAATCGTCCTAACAACCTCTCATACCTTAGAGCAGATGAAACGGGAATTTCGGGGAACGCAAAAATAATATTTACTAACATTTATTATATTTTTAAAATGTATCAGTGCAGCCATATAATAAGAAGAGTTTCGCAACTTCGCCGCTAGGCGTTGTTTGATGTTCACCAAAAAATATATTTATATTTTAATATTGATTGGTTTAAGCTTTATTAATTGCTCATGAACAAATATTTACCAATGAAAAGTTACACAATATTGATCCGAAAGGTTTTTACACGCTTTCATGACACAAGCAGGCATTTTGATTCTTTGTCGTGTTGTTACCACCTTTATGTAGGCACCTAGTTGGTGGCCTAATTTTGTGATGTACAAAGTTATGTGGGTGCACAGAATGAGAGCAAGTAAAACAGGGTACTTACGTTTTACACAAAGATTTATTCACGAAACTAAACTACTGAAGCTAACACATTGAAAGAAGGATTCTAATAACTATATTAGGCAAAATAAAATGAAGTTGGTAAATCTAAATTGGCGGTAATTTTGTGCCTCGAAGACGCGTGCGGTGAGGTCGGAATCCGGTAGTTTTCTCCTAGCCGGTTTGGCCCGTTCGTACGCTCTACGTCGGCGTTCGGCAATGTTCGGCTCGTGCCGTCGTTGTCGACCCGCCACACAGCCCCCTTCCAAGTTTTGAAATCTGTTTTTCAAAACTGACGCTGTATCACCCTCCTGCCGCTACGCGTTGTGTATGCCGGTTGTTCTGTTGGTGTTTCCGTTTCTGCTGGACTGGCTCGTTCTTCCGCTGTCTGGAACGCCGGCTTGCACCTGTCCAGCGAAACCTTTTTATGTTCGCCATCCACGTCCAGTGTTACCGTCTTTTCCGCCCTGGTGATGACCTTGTAGGGCCCCTTGTAGTTCGGCATCAGGGGTTTGTACACTCTGTCGTCCCTCAGAAACAAGTGTGTGGCTCTCTTTAGTTCCGGGTGGATGAAAACGTTACCTTTATTGTGGTGCTCGACTGGCCTTGGTTTGACGTTTTGCATGAAATTTACCAGTTGCCTAGTGTAGGAGTCCGGGTCAATGTAGTCGTTCGTCTGCTCCAGGATGTCTGCTGGTAACTTTAGTTTGCACCCATACAGCATCTCTGCTACTGAGTGCTCTGCATTCGTGCGCAGTGTGGCCCTCAGTCCGAGTAGTATGGTGCTGATCGATTTTGTCCACGGAACAGGGTGGTGAGCTTTAATGGCCGTCTTCAGCGTTCTATGAAATCGCTCGATCATGCCATTACTTTGTGGATGGTAAGGCGTCGTGTTGGAGTGTGCTATGCCTGATCTGGAACAAAACAAGTTAAAGTCCGTAGACATGAATTGCCTACCCTGATCAGTTATAATTTTCTCCGGTACGCCGTATCTCGCAATCCAGTTGTCCCAGATGGCTCTGATGATTGTGTGGGTCTGGATATCTGCGATAGGGATTACTTCCGCCCATCGAGTGTATCGGTCGATACATGTGAGGCAGTACCTCAGTCCCTCTGATGGTGGAAAAGGTCCGATGAGGTCGACATGGACCACGCAGAATTTCTGTCTCGGCATGTCGATCTTGATGATCGGTGTCCTCGTGTGTTTGTTGACTTTGCTCTTCTGACAGGGTATGCAGGCCTTCGTCCAAGCTGCGCAGTCTGCTTTCATATTTTTCCAGACGCCTCTTTGACTGATGGTCTTGGTCGTGGCGTCGGCTCCTGCATGGTTGAGGTTATGCACTTGGTTGAAGAAAGATCTCTGTAGCGTTTTTGGGATGTACGGTCGCATGTTGCCTTTGTTGAGATCGAAGACGATTTCTTGTCCCTGCATGTTGGTTTTGATCAGGTTCAGAGCAGTGTTCTTGTCGTCCAAGAGTGCGAGTAGTTCGTTGTCCTGCCTTTGTTCTTTATGGATCTTTTCGAACGATATGTTTGCCTCTTGTTCGATCATGTCGATTCTTGATAAGGTATCGGCGACGACGTTGTCTTCTCTTTTTATGTATTTGATGTCCGTGCTGAACTGTGAGATGTAGTCTAGATATCTGAGTTGTCTGGGGCTTTCTTTGTCGTGACTTTTCCTTCTAAACACGAATTGTAGTGGTTTATGGTCCGTGTATATACAGAATTCTCTGCCCTCCAGATAATGTTGAAAGTACCTTACAGTCTCAAAAATGGCTAGTAGTTCCCTGTCGTACGTACTATATGAACACTGAGCCTTGTTCAACTTTTTTTAGAAGAAACTTATCGGTTTGTAGTTGATGCCGTCTGTGGTTTGTTGTAGCACGCCTCCGATTGCGTAATCTGAGGCGTCTGTCCACACTGACATCTTGCTGCTTTCCTCTGGGTAGCTAAGCTTAGTGGCGTTGATCAGCGAGTTCTTGACCTCTTCGAAATCGTGTGTAGTGACTTCGTTCCACTCTACTTTTCTGTTGTCATTCTTTTTTGCTCCCTTGAGGTAATCGTGTAGTCGTATCAATTTGTGTGCTGCTCGTGGTATGAATCTTCGGTAGAAGTTTCCCATGGCCAAGAATCTTCTCAACTGCTGAATGGTTTCTGGCTTGTTGAGGTTCGTGATGGCTTCCACTTTTGTTGGCGAGGGTCCGATGCCTTCAGCCGAAATTTCATAACCAAGAAATAACAGTGTTTTCTTGGCAAACTCGCATTTAGATGGGTTTACCACCATTCCATGATCTTGAAGTCGCTGGAACAAAGCTTTTAAGTGTTCCACATGTGTTTCTTCGTCTGGTGAAGCGATCAATATATCGTCGATATATGCGTGTACTCCTTCTAGACCTCTTGTGACTTCGTTGATGTGACGTTGGAATGTTTGTGCAGCGCATGATAGTCCGAATGGCATTCTTACAAATTCAAATAACCCGAATGGTGTGGTTATAGCTGTCTTTTTAATGTCAGTTTCATTAATTGGAATTTGGTGATATGCTCGTTGTAAGTCAATTTTGGAAAAAATTTTACAGTTAAATAAGTCATTGCATATATCGTGGATATGTGGCAAGGAATAACGATCAGGTACCGTCTGTGCGTTTAAGCTACGGTAATCGCCACAAGGGCGATAAGTACCATCGCTCTTCTTCACCATATGCAATGGAGAGGCCCACTCACTCTTGGAGGGTCTACAAATACCTTGAGCCACCATGTGATCGAACTCTTGCTTCGCCTGCCTCAGTAGTTCTGGGGACAGCCGACGAGTCTTACACATAACGGGTTTGCCACGGGTATCTATATGGTGGATTGTGTTGTGTTTATCCAGCCCTGCGTATGGTTTATTGATATCTACTAGTTGTGGATACTTCAATATGAGTGAGTGGTAAATGTTGGTTTTGTCTGTTAATGATATGGAACATGTTATGTTGTTGTTTGTGGAGATGTCAAATGCTCTGACTATCTTGCCGTTTGTATTGTCTACTAACCGTTTGTTCCTAACATCTACTAACAGGTGGAAGTTGTGGAGAAAATCTGCTCCTATACTAGGGCGTGTCGTATCCGCTATTATAAACTTCCATGTAAACATTTGTTTACATCCCAGATTCAGTGTTACCGTGGTAACTCCGAAATTCTGGATCGTAGTCCCGTTCGCTGCATAGAGAATTAGCTTAGACTTTTCTCCATGGCGTTTGTGTAAAGATCTAGGAATTAATGATATTTCCGATCCGGAGTCAACGAGGTATGACACACCGGTATCACGATCTTTAACAAAGAGACGTGTTGTGTTGGTTGAATCAGCCGCCTCCGCTATGATTCGACCATCTAGTTTTTTGAAGCTAGATGCGGTTTAAATTCACATGGTGTGACGCATTTCTTAGCTTGATCGCCAAATTTTGTGTGGAAGTAACAAAGAATAGTTTTCTTGTTATTTCCGTTGGCCCTATAGCTTGTTTTGTTGAAATTGTTGTTGTATTTGTTGTTATTGAAATTGTTACTGCTGTTACTTGTTGTGTGTTTGAATCTATTGTTATTGTTGTTGTGACTATGCTGTTTGTTGATTGTGTGAAATAAACTCTCTACCTTATGGGTTAGAGCTTGTACGGACTGTTCTAAACTACAAATGTTATTTTTATTGTTGGTACCTACTACCGCTACATTATCCTGTGTGTACACCTGTATTAGGCGATCTGCTATCGTCGCTTGCCTATCCCAGTCATCTTCGCTTATGGCTAAATGCGCTTGGATCGTCTTGGGCAGTTGTTGTATCCACAAGTATTGCAACGTCGTTTCGTCTATTTGTAAACCTATTGCTAGCGTCCGCATCTCTCTAAGTAGGCTGGATGGGTTTCGATCCCCAAGCTGTAAGGAAGAAAACAGTTTTTCTCTCCTTCTGTCCTGTGGACAGCCCATGCGTTGGATTATAGCTTCCTTCAGCCTCGTATATTTTGCTCGGTTCGGTTCCATGAGTAAAATATCTGAAACTTGTTCTATGTGCGTTTGTTCAAGTTTTGACACTAAGTGACTATAACGTGCGTCTTCTGAAACTATGTTTGCCAACTCGAATTGTGCTTCTATCTGTTTAAACCAAAGTTCGATGTTGTTCACCCATAGCTGTGGTAGTTTAACGCTAATCCTATCCGTGTGGAACATGTTGTTTGCTGTGTTGATATTTGTCAAGTCAGTGTTGTCCTTGTTAGCCATTGTTTACAGTTTAAAAATATTCGTTTTTAAAAAAAAATTCAGAAAAATGTATGTAATAATGATTACAGTATAAGTTAACATATTGAAATAAAAGTATTCAATAATGAGTGTAGTTGTATTAAAAAGTTAAGTTTAAATTATTAGATTTAAATTTAAATTTAAATTTCAAACAAAAATATTTATTTTTTAAATGTCAGAGTCACTATTTGTTATGTATGTACTGTGCAAGTTATAGAAAAGAAAATTAAAAACAGAAAATTTAAATAATTATTTTACCATACGGCGGAACACATTTTCCAACTATTAGGTATTTGTATTCTCCAAGCCTGAGTGGTCCCCTCAATATTAATATTCCTTTTGATTGTCCGTTGTACAATATATCAAGTTTAAAATTGTTTATGGTAAAACTTCAAATCTGTAACACATAATAACATGCATAGCCTAGGTTAAAAATATAAACATATATAGTACAGTCACACGATATAATGTATATAGAAAAAAAGTATGGATACTAATGTCCACGTACTAAGTTAAACATTCGTCGGCTTAGCCGCCCGAATATCTGTTTGTTTGATAGTTTCAAGTTGTTTACAAAAATAAAATTTTACAAATTGCAAGTATTGTGCACGACTGCGCCAGCTGAAAAATATTTCCGATAGATTTCGCTGGTAAAAAAAAAAACTTACTCCCGCAGTGCGTTCACAAGGAGAAAACTTTCGGATGCCTACGTCACGCTTGTCTCGCCATATAATATTTGTCAAAAATAATTATGTTCCGGTACCCTGTAAGTACCTCTACTCAATCTGGCACCCTATGTAAATGTTCGTGTGAATTGTTTGTGTGTTCGACTCAAGAAAAATAAAAAAAAATAAAATTTATATGTGTTGTAGGAATGTATTACTCGGCGTGCGATTTTTGGTGAGCGAGTCGCTCGAACGTATTATATTATGTTTGTTTATAATAATTTTAGTTAAATTATGAATCACCTGTTTGAATTAATCCCGGCCGAGTAATATTGTTAAGAAATTAATCACAGTTTAATCAATTCACTAGTTACATTAATTACATTTACATTAGTTACATTTACATTGAAGATTGTTACCGACAGAAAAATTCACTCGATTCGCTCGGTCTTTGAAAAATCTAATTCTATTATATATTATAATTATTATAATATAATTCTATTATACTAAATTAATTAACCTTACAATAAGTTAACCTTGAAATAGATTAACCTTGATTAATTACAAATAAATTAAAAGTGCAATCAAATTAAAAATGAAATTTTAAATTTTTCATGTACCGACCGAAAAAAAGTAATTGTTGTACAATTTTGTCAAGCGAAGATATTTCTGTCTGAAATTTTGCGCAATTTTTATGGAATTTGAATGGGGTCACCGTGATTGATTGTTTAATGTTGTGTTTTCGTGTTCAAACGTCGGGGTATACCACTTTTGTCGTGTTGTTACCACCTTTATGTAGGCACCTAGTTGGTGGCCTAATTTTGTGATGTACAAAGTTATGTGGGTGCACAGAATGAGAGCAAGTAAAACAGGGTACTTACGTTTTACACAAAGATTTATTCACGAAACTAAACTACTGAAGCTAACACATTGAAAGAAGGATTCTAATAACTATATTAGGCAAAATAAAATGAAGTTGGTAAATCTAAATTGGCGGTAATTTTGTGCCTCGAAGACGCGTGCGGTGAGGTCGGAATCCGGTAGTTTTCTCCTAGCCGGTTTGGCCCGTTCGTACGCTCTACGTCGGCGTTCGGCAATGTTCGGCTCGTGCCGTCGTTGTCGACCCGCCACAATTCTAAACATCACGCCAGGCGAAGAAAAAAAACCGTCGAAGAACGAAGAACTACGCGTTTTAACGTATTAATATGTCAAGTTAGAATATGCCTTTCAAATCTGGTCACCTATTTACAATGTAAATATAGATAACTTAGAAAGAGTCCAGAGAAAGTTCCTACGATATTTTAACTATTAGATGGGTCTACCCCTTTGTTAGATATCGTATTATTTTTGTAATCAGATAATTTGCATATATCCTCGCTTTCAACTAGACGCATAGTAGCTGATGTTGTCACATTACATAATATTGTGAATAATGTTTTAGATTGTCCATGCTTGCTAAAGAAAATAAACTTTGAGATTTCATTTAAGACCACCAGACTTAGATATACTTTCCACACAAAATTATTACAAGCAAATTATGCTCAGTTCTCTCCGTTAGTGCGATTAAAAAAATAAATTAAATGTCAATAAACTTAGGGATCATTTTGATATATTAATTACTTTGTCCACTTTAATTAAATAAAAAAATATGTCAAGTACAATATAAAAAGTAATTGAAAACAATGTTTAAATTAGTCACTCTTTTGCTACTTAATTATTATATTAATGAAATAACATTTCTCTATTTTATTTTATTTGGGAAACCGACAGTTATACCTACATATTTGTAGTAAACAAACAGATATAGTGTATAAACTCAGAACTAATAAAAAATTTCCGGAAAGTATACAAAGTAAGTCAAGAAAATATAGTTATTCTGGATAACTTTTATAGCGTCATTTTTCTAAAAATCACCTTAAGGGCGCTGATTACATATTTAGTAAATACATATAAGTTTATACATATAAAAATGTTATTTTCATGTACTCGTAAATATTTTTCAATAATCAAAGATTTTAATTTTTTTTTAAGAACAGTAAGTTATTGTAAATTGGGCGGGATTAGGACAAGGATGCTTGAAGAGCGGATAAGGAGGGGAAGGAGGGGAAGGGAGATGTACATATTTATTATTATAATGTCTACCAAGTTACATAATGCATTTTAAGTGCAAATTTTCAATCTGACAGTGATGTTTGTGTAATCCATGTCTTATGTATTGTACACTGAAAAAGTCCTACGAAAAAAAATCATTTTTAACATCCGATGTTTTACTTATTGGTACATAAAATCCTGGCTGGCTCATGTATTGTTACTAAACTAAGTAGTTCTGCACAATCAACTATTCCTGTCATAATTTTGTGAAGCAGTAGTTGGTCCGCACACACTCTGCGGTATTAAAGAGAAGTGATTCCACGGCAGGTGGAGGCAGTAAGAGTTGATGCATAAAAAAAAAACAGTTTTATATTTTGAATACTTTAGAAATTTGTTTTGAATATTTTATATTCTTGTTATATATTTGTATATGTGTGCGTGCATTTTTTATTTCCTAATTTTTGGTTTTATTCTTGTATATATTAAGTTACACTTTGTAAAAAGTAAATTGCGTACTTTAAAAAAACTTCTATTGTATCTTTTTAAAGAAGTTTTTATTACCTTACTTATCAAATCATTGTATAACTGCTAATACCTATTATTGTTTATAAAACATAATTATGTATTGCATAAGCAAATTTGTATTATAAAAGCCCTATGGGCATTAATGTGTAAAAAATCAAAATAAAATAAAATGAAATGGATGCTTAATTGTATTTCATAAAAAAAACACGGTGAAATAAATAGTTAACCATTTCATTTTTTTTTAATCCTAAATTGATTTTTATACAACGAATACCCATCCAGCATAGATTTTTTGTTAGTACATACTATTTTTTTTAAACCAGATACGGCGTGGAACGTGTCCCCATGTAAAAAGAGGTTATAGAATATATCGTTTTTATCACCTTTAATTTAGCGTATATTGTGTAGCACAAATCATAGGATATATTTAAGGGTTGAAACCAGCATTATTGACCAAATCAAGAAAGGAGTGCTGCGTTGGTAAGGACACGTAGAGCGAATGGATTTACGATGTGAATGTTGATGGTTGCAGTAAAAAAGGAAGGCCGAGAAAGACATTGCATGATGAAATCAAACAAATACTTGAAGAGGCTCATGTAAGTAGGAATAATCGTCGTGCGTACATGAGAAGATGAAGATATGAGAAGACATGTATGAATGTAAAGGAAGCTAGGTCTGTACGTAAAGGCAGAGTTATGTGGTGCAGGTTGAAAACGGTGCGGCGTGAATGTTTATTTCTTTGTTTGTTATAATTTAAATAACATGAAGAAACATAATAATATATCAGATTCTTTAATCATTTAATCAACTCCTGGGAATATAATATCATGATATTCATGTCTTATATGTTTTATTAATAAATAAAAAAAAATAAAAAAAAGACGAGTGTATTCCTTACATTATATTCATCCCCTTTTGGCACCTAATGGTGCATAGGGCACTGCATTGGTACACTAGTCGCAGCGTATTTTGATTCAATCATTTTTTTGTAACATGAAGGTAAAATAATCAATCTTTCGCTTCAGGTCCCAGTCCAGGGACCATGAAATATTATAATGTAAAAACACATTTTTTAATAAATATTTCACCCCAACCATGTCGGCAATCAAACCCAAGACCTCTTACATGGTAGGCAAACACACTGAGTACTACACCACAAGGCTGACATTGATATTATATACAACTATACAATGATTTTTATCAATTTTGTTTATTTTAATTTTAAATTTATTTCCTAATATCACCGGTGTACTGGGAAAAACCCGATAACAATCGATAAAAAACTGATAAAAATCGCTTAAAATCATTGACTCCATAAAAGTTTTTTCAACATATTTTGTACATGATAATACATGCTCATTAAACCACCTTAATTCCTTAAAATTGTTTCAATGGACAAGATTTCGTTTTTTTTTTAGTTAAAAGGATAAACGATTTTCACCAGAAAACATAAAAAATTAGGATATTTGTGTTTTTATAATAAATGATAACTATGCAACTAAATGTCTGAGGATTTAGATAATTTTATCAGTTGATATAACAAAAAAAATTACTTGTCAACTCAACTGCATTTATTACTTATTTTCTCAAATTTTGACATACAGAGCATATGGGACATTATATTACAGATACGTTTTATAACTATAGTTTATTAAAATACTTTAGTATAAATACGTAGAAGCTATCTGTAATTAATCTGAATGAAACATTTAGAAAGGAGTTTTTGGATGACGAATTTTATACCTGGAGTGTTTATTTTATCACTGTTACAAGCAATAAAAATAAATAAACTGTCAATTAAAATGACCTTTCGCAAATAGAAATAATAAATAAATATTGGAACCTTGCCAAAACTATGCCAATTAAATGCCTTACAGACACATGCATAAAAATAAAGTTAAATCTTTATGAAAGTCATTATCATATCTCCGCATCTGATTATATATACGGCACTACATTACTGCAACAATTTGTTTTTAATTATTTAACACAAAAAATATGCCGGGAATCGAACCCATAGTCTCGTGTGTGGTAGCTTAATATGACAAACACACATTAACTAGCGGATGTTAAATAATTTTAAATAATGCATTTTTTCTTTATTTCCTATATTAAGCCCATCCGTGACCAGGGGCTATTCTGAACCGCTCGAACGAAAATGTAGTTTCCAGGTTTGATTTCAGACAAAACTGAAATAAATGTGTTATGTAAACTTTACTATAGTTTTATTAAATGCAGACCATTTTGTCTGTCCTGCTGACCTGGGCAGATAAAGACAGTAAAAAATTACCAATATTGCTGTCATGATGAAATAGGCCGTTGGGCACACCGATGGGAGTTGCAATATTATAGGCGAATTATTTTAAGCGGACAAAAACAACCTCTCCCGACTTTTGCTAGAGCATATAAGACATGCTCGAAGGATGCACTTCCGGTTCTTACGGGCTTGTCCCCTTTCGATCAGGAGGTCCAGCGATGATCGCGAATTTTTACTTAAAAAGAAAACGTTTCTATGTTATTGGCGGCGTCCGTCTACTCTCAACTAAAGAAATGTCTCACTCGAATATAAAAAAAAATATATTTTAATGCTCTTCTTGATGCTTGGCAATCGCGATGGGAATCATCCCCTTCATTATTAAAGGTTACCTCTCTTTTTTACCTTCAATCCGTCAGCATTTAAAGTCTTCTTGGGTTATCCCCGATCACTGGACTACGCAGTTTTTATCAGGTCATGATAAATTTAAAGACCAATTATTTGTTTTTAATATTGTTGATTCCCTTTTTATGCTGCTGCAGATATCCTAATCAATATTCTGAACACTTCCTGTGGTCTTGTCCCTTTTCTTCTCTCTATGATTACCGATTGCAGCTTCTTGCTACTATCCGTGGCCCTGTTATAGATCCTGTTAGATATGCAGATCTGGTGGCTTCCAAAAATAATTTCAAAGCTTTTAAAAAGCTTTTTTTATATTTATATTTTATTAATTTTTCACGCTCATAAGACTTTTACATATTTGGAAGTTATATAAAACATGAGTATATAAAGAACATAAATTCTAAGAAATAAGCAATAAAAGATAGCACAGTGTTTAGAAGTAAAATTAGTATAAAAAAAGAAGATGAGTAGGCATATAAACAACATAATTTAAAAAAAATACAGTATAAAGAAATAAAAGATAGAAACAGTACTTAAAAGTTAAGTTGGTTTAAAAAAAAAAAAGAGTGTATAAACAGTAAAAATTACAGTAAAAAGAAATAAAATATAGAACTGTGTTCAGAAATTTAGTTGATTTAAAAATAATAATAGCAATTTTTTTTTTTTTTTTAAATAAGCTCAAGTACTGCAGTTAAAGGTTTAAAGCAGCTCTAGGTACATAATGTTATAAAATACAATATAAATAGAATATCAAGTTCTATTTGATATGGAACACATACATTGAACACTACACTGGCTACGTTTTCCACAGAGGGTCGAATACAAACTCTGTTGGCTTATGTACAAGTCACTGCACAACTCGGCTCCGGAATATCTAAGGGAACTATGCATTCCAGATGAACTAGCTGACAGGCGTCTCACGCTTAGATCAGCTACGTCTACGGCGAGAGAAAAAGTTATTATACCTCTACGCAAACAGCGCACTAAATTTGGTGAACGCGCATTTGCGGTCGCAGGCCCTATGGCATGGAATGCTCTCCCAGCAGAGGTGCGAGGCTGTGAAAGTGAAGTGATGTTTCGGAAGAAACTTAAAACCCACTTGTTCTCTAAATCATTTGAATAAATCCGTAGCACGTGACAACAAAATAAATTTAAAAGCTTCAATTAAATTAACTTAATAATAGAATCACCATGTAAAGCGCCCTTGAGGTATTTTATTACGAAAATGGCGCTATATAAGTTATCCATAATAAATAAATAAATAAATTGATATTTAAAATTTACAAGACTCACGTTAAAGACATCGATGTTGTTAGCATATTGGTCCACGAGTACATGCATCCGCACTACTGGTGAATTCGCGCTGTAATTGGTCGATGATGGACCGCAGTAGACCAGATTATTACATCGGGTAACTCGTCCAGGAACTCGCACATTAATCAAATTTTGTAATCATTTCGGCGAATTGATCATGTCCAATCAATTTAATCCCAGTAAGAGAAGAATTTTTATTTCCTCTTTTCTCTATCCAATAAAATGCAGATTATGAACTTCTGGATTATCTTCTTTCAGCACAAATATGCTAAGGTTACCAGATTACAGAGAACTCTTTTTTACGGCTTAGCTCGTTCAGCAACGAGCAATTTTTCTGTGTATGTGGGCACCGCCAAGGAGACTTATGTTCTCAGATGCGGTGTGCGGTATGTGGCGGGCAAGCAGCTATCATGATGAAATAAGTTAATAAAATATCACCATCATCATCATCATCATTTCTCTCTGCGCATCCAGAAGCGCATAGGGCACTGCGTCGGTGCACCAAGTGCATGGTATTGAAATCGTTCATCACATAAAGGTAAGGTGGTCAGTCTTACGCTTCAGGTACAATAAAATATTGCAGTGAATTAAATTTTAAGTAAACATTTCACCATGACCCAGCCAGAAATCGAATTCACGACCTCAAGCATAGTTAAGGAACGCGCCAACCACTACACTACGAGGTAAACGTATCTTCACAGATTGCCCTTTTAGGATTTTTACCTGACAGTAGCCATCGAGCCGAAAACACAAATTGACGAATAAAATGTATTCTTCATCCATCTGGACGTGGACTCGACCCTTATCTTGGCAGAACAAAAATTTTTTTTTACGCATTTGGTGGTTTTTTATTTTTAGTATTTTTATAGATCAAAAATCATTTCCTTAAATTATTTCTCGATCTTTAATTGTATCTATCCCAGAATGAGTTTGCTAACTCATAGAATACAATTATGTTTTTGTAAATTTTTGTATTTAAAATTAAAAAATATTAAAAATATACTATTTTAAACATAAATTACAACGAAAATAATCATATACAGAAATATAAAAACTAGAAACCCAACAATAAAAATAAAAAAGGACAAATAAGCATATTAGACAAACGTTTCGGGATCCAGGTTAATTATAGATATAAGGAATTTATTCAGGATTATTAATATTTTTAGTTTATTAGTAAAGTTATTCAATTTACGATCAAAATAATTAAGATCCTGATTTCCGTTAACAGACCTAAACATTCTGTGTGGAGGTGCCTGGAAACCATAGTTAGTCTTATGGTGACCAAGGAACAAAATTAGGTTATTTCTAAGTCTACGTGAAAGAACATTAAATGGTATGTCATAAGTTGGAGAATTGTTGGGATATTATACAAACCATTCAGTATTTTAAAGATGCAGATTAAATCTGCATTAAAATGACGTTTTGAAAGACTCGACAGATTAATAAAAAGTTTCATGTCACTTAAATTAGAGTTAAAAAGTTGTCTCTTGTGATTCATAGTGTTTGAGCATTTTTTTAAATTAATTAATGCTTATTCGACACCAATTATATTAGTTTCATATGAAGGAGACCACATTACAGCGGCGTATTCAAGAATAGGACGAACCAAGGAGCAGTAAAGTGTTTTTTGGGTAAATAATCAAAATCTAATGTAGGTCTATTAATGTACCCAACAAGTTTAAGATATTTGTTTATGATATGTCCAATGGTTGAAGAGGTTTCAGAAACCTAAGCAAAATATATTTTTTGTTTTAATCTAAGTTTATTGTGAATAGGGAAACATCACTTACTACGAAAACCGTTTTTAAAAAATGAAATGGATTAAGAAAAATTCATTGTATTTTGAAAATCAATATGGATATTGTAAAGAAATGCTTTCATCAATAACTTTAAAAAAGAAAATATTAAAATCATTTCACTAGAAAAACGCGACATGGATATATTGATGGTTTTGACGTCAAGATTCATGACGATGCTTTATAAAAAAATTTAATGGTTCGGAGAAATGTTGATGTTGAACATGAATCGTGACGTATTAGGGGCGTGGCCAATGCAATGACTATTTTTGCGGCAATTCAAAATTACAAATTAAAATGTATTTTATATGCCACTAATAATTCGCATTTTTTTTTACTAGACATTTCATAGACCCTTATTATTTTATAAATGTTAAAAAAAAGTAATTTTTCCCTATTGTGATAATGTAGTTAAGAATAAAAAATATATGTACAGCACAGCAGTTCACTTTTGCCACTTTGAGGTTTAAAGTGTAAAAAACATCGCAATAAGCTGTTTTATAGGTGAATAAAACACCGAACTCCACTTTCGTCATAAAAATGCTTTTTTGAGTTAAAATTATCTGAAGTCCACTTAGTTTTCATGCAAAGAACTTTAGTAGTCCCAGATATACAATTTTAATACACACTATTGTTATACAAATAATCATTATTTTACGTTGAAAGTTGGTGTATATTAAAATAACCTCATTTGGTTTAAAAGGTAGGATGTTTTTTAAATCGCACAATTACAAAATCTTGATTTCGGAACATTTCGTTTAATGTGACCCGTGGTTTATCCTTTAAGGTACAGGTATGGTAAAACAGTTTTAACTTAATGATGTTTTACTCGTGTCGATCACGAGGAAAAATAAAACCATTTGTTTCCTTTAGGATAAATTGTCAACAAAAGGGTTAATACAATAGAAAAGTATAATGATTTTTACTGGTCCAAGGCTAAAATAAATCAAAATCAAGTAATAAGATTTTTTCATTCTTGAAAATGGCCCTTTCAATAAAACATATTTTGTTACCTATAGAGAGTTGCGTTGCATAACAAGCTAAGTGTTTTGTTGACCTTTTTACTGTCAATACCACAGTAATAATATTTTTATCTTAATACCGAATCAATACTCGGACTGACTCAAAAGAATCGGATGCCCTATTCATAGATTGGCCTTATTTTTTGCATTGTGAAATTACTTGTTTTGAATTGAGGGTATTTTTAGAGGTATTTACAAAATGCATTGAGGAGAAAATAAATTTATTTATTTTAATCATTCCAAGTGTTTCATTAAATTAACTACAAAATCGTGGCATAGTCACGGGTTCCATTCCCGACATGGTCGACGTGAATAATTGATTTATAGATGTGTTTTCATACCAGAATATTTCATTTTGTTTCATCAACATATATGTAGAGTACAATGTGCTATGTATATTTCCCACTTTTAATTTTTTATTGCATCCATCTATGTAGGTAAGCCCGTACCAAGTAGATGCAAGTTGTATCTGTATGGTGTGGTATCGTAGGCAGACAGCACAGCAGGAAGCGACAGCAAGGCGATTCACGATCACTAGTTCAAATTTTTTTTATTCACCCGAATGACAGCGGACCACCCCGCTATCACCGCTCACCCAAATAAATCAACTCATAAAAACAAGTTAATTTTAATTAAATCAAAAAGGTATGAAAACAGTTATGAAAAATAAAATAAAAATGTCAAACTTTTATTTATTCAAAATGAATGTAATATTATATTTAAAAAACGGGAATATCTAAATTGGCCAAAAATACACATATGTTTTATATTGAATAATTTCTTTTCAAACAATTTCTTTTCAAACAATTTCTGAAAAATATATCGTGTTTGAACACTCATTTAAGGACGTCTTCTAAAAAATATGTGCACCCTTTTGAAGTGACGAAAATATCAAAGACTCCAACTTTTAACTTTCATACATAATAACAGACTGAAATGTTCAAAGAGTTTCTCGAACGTCTTGTAAAGTGATTGATTTGTGAAATTTTACAGTTTTTAACATAAAATTATTAGTTATGACTTTTTTTTAAATGAAATGTGAAGAAAAGGAGAAAAAGTTTGGCTTTAGTTTTGACATTATTACAAATATAATTCTTACTCCTCATGACAAATATTTTCTTGTTTTTTTCATCGCCAGTTGTCTGCTTGTTGTGTACTATAAAAAACAGTAAATTTAAGTTAAATAATTTTCCAATAGAACAGATATAATGTACACACACGTTATTAAAGTTAAACATTAAGTATATAAAACCATAATCATTTTGATTTACGATAAATTAAAATAAGCCGGGGTAAATTAAAACAATAAATAATATTTAAAGCATTAACTTTGTGGACAAACATTTCAATAAATATTATTTATTAATTGTACATAACCACTTACCGATTATTTTGTGTCAACCGGTTTCAAGGCGTACCCATCTCTTTGTCAAGATATTGATTAAACGAACATGTTTTATTTTTATTTTTTAAATTTATTTATTTAAATTTTTCATTGATAAACCCTTACGGGTTACATACATTTAACAAAATATTTTTACTTGTAAAATTTACATTTTACTCTTAAAAATAATAATTTTAACATCTTTTGTAAAGGTAATCTGAATCTTTTGTTTGGTTTTGTCTGTAGTTTATTGCATAATTTCAGTCCATGGTTTTTTAGTCTCGATTGTCCTTTTCTCGTTTTAGAAGGTTGTATATGATATTTTTCTGATATTCTCGTATTGTGTTCATGTTTGCTACAGTTTTTTTTTCAACTCTTCGTCTACAATTACATCAGTGGCTAATTTATGAATAAATTTTAAGGATTCTAGTTTAAAGAGTTCAGTTACATTTGATTGTTTAGTTTGTTTAAAAAGTTCTTTAGTTGCTGTTAGAAAGGGTAGGTAATATACTAACTTTAATATTTAATTTTGCTGTCTTTGTAGTCTGTTTATGTCATTTTGATTTCCTGTTCCCCATAGTATTTGCAAATAACATATTTTAGTTTTTACATGGGCTTCGTACATTTTTTTTCCTTTTTCGGAACAAAGTTTTTGATTAAAAAAAAAGACTCGATAATGTCACCACTTTGCAAATTAAATTGTTGATGTGAATTTTCCATGCCTATTGTCTATCTATTGTTAGTCTTAAGTATTTAACATGTTCAATTTCAGTAAGTTGTTCATTATTTATGTAAGCATCTACTTTATGACGTTTTTTTCTAGATCTAAAATGGATAATATTTCTTTTTTTTTCATTAAGTGTGAGTAAGTTTGTGTTTGTCCATTTAGTCAACAAAGTAAGTCAACATGTAAATCACATTATACACATTCACCATAGTTGTTCCACAAAAATATACAACTAACGCGCTGATATGTCACATGTTTTAGTAGCATAAACGTAAGTGATTACATACAACTATTTAGCAACATTAAATTTAACAATAATGTTTTCCATGGGCTAGAAAAATGCATCTCATGGGAGTATCCTTGTTGTGTGCAAGGACGTATATACATAGATAAGGAGATTTCGGAGGTTCAAACACTCGTACAGAAAATTAGTTTACACTAGATATAAAGATTAAAAAAAAAACAAAAGGTTGATATCATGAACTTTTCTTTAATAATAAGGAAATGATCTTTTCAAAACTGAGTCAACAAAAAAAAAAATTATATGCCCTTTTTTATTTTTATTGTTTTATTTTATTTTTTTACAAGTGGAATTGAACGTAGTTATGCAGAAAGCAGCCAGTCCACAATTTCGATAAAATGAGATATTTGTGTTATCGGGTGCAGTAAGGTCGATTCTATGTTTTGCTAAAAACAGCCAGACCGCTTTCATATAAAAAAACTGTCTTAATCACCTTCGGAAAAAGGTGTTTCTCAATTTGCAAAAAACACCCACAAAACTAGAAAAATCTTACGGTACTTTAAAAATATTTTAAACTGGTCAAATACACAATAAGATTCTTGTTTGTAGTACATATTTTATTTTTTATTTTTTAGAAAAAATAAATATTTGCGTTCTTATGATTTACCCAAATATTTCATTATGAGGGCCATTTTCAACGAGTTGTAAATAACTCACTATCAGAAAATGGGAATCAAGTTGGGGTAGAGTAGGATTCGAACCACGGACCTTTGGTCCGTGAGTCCAAGACACTAGCCACAGGACCACAACCCGATCTAAATAAATGCAGCGTATTTCGATTATCCGTTACCGGAAGGTAAGGTGATCAGTCTTATGCTTCAGGTACCAGTCCATAAATAAGGAAATATTGCAAAAACAACACTCAAATTAAAAGTTTATGTCTATTCTGCTTAGAACCGAACACTAATAGTATATATATACATACATACACATTTACAGGGTGTTCATTAAACCCTGTCACATCCGAAACCAAGATGATCAGTTCGAGCAAGAAGACATATTGGCACATAAAATAATTTTTTTAGAACGAATAAAATTTAAAAAAATAAAATATCAAAATAAGCAAATGGTTGCTTAATTCTGCAGAAGAGAAACGAGGAGGGGGGAGGAGGAAGTCTGATACTGCGCCGCACTTCCCTCACTTCTCCCCTAAGCAACCATTTGTTTTTTAAATATAACAAAAAAAAATCTTTGTACTAAATATTTTTTAAAATATGCCAATATGTCTTCTTGTCCATACTGATTATCGTGGTTTCGGATGTGACAGGGTTTAAAGAACACCCTGTATACATACATATACACACATGAACATGCATATACACATGAACATGCATATACACATGAACATATACGCATACACAAATGCACATACATACGCGTACATATATATAATTAATAATAAAATAATGAAAACGAATAAACAAAACGATAAATAAATATTAATTGAAAATTGCTCCAGTGACGTGTCTAGCGCAATGTTGATATATTTTTTAAAACAGTATTTTCTTTCTTTGAAAAGATCTATCGTATTAAATTTTTTATCGTATGACGAGCATACTCGATGAATATATTAATTTTTACCCAGTATCCCCATTTTTATCTTTTATATTGTTTTTTCTACAACACGCCCCACGTGGAAGCTATACATACGTCTGTAGTTGTGTGTTAATAAATAAATAAAATTTACCTAGGCGTAGACCAGGCACTTTGTTCAGTAATGGCAGCATTCTCTGTCGAGGTCCTTTTCATCCACAAGAGACGGGAATTTGTCAAACATAAAAAAAGAAAAACAAAACCAAAATTTTAATTGAATCATATTATGTACATTTATGATAAAAAATACGACTGTTGACTGGTGTGAAGCAAAAGGCAAACATATTTATAAGTTCATTTTTTTTAATAGAAGATATTGCGTTCTTATTATTCCCCAAGCATTCAATTTTCTTGGCCATTTTTAAAGAAGAGCAAATAACTCACCATTAGAAAATTATAATCACTTTGGAGTCGAGTGGGATTCGAACCACGAGTCTTTGATATGTGAGTTTGCAAAACTAACCACGGAAACACAACCCGATTCACTGGAAAGTGCAAAGAGAGATACTTAAAATAATTCATTCATAAAAATAAGTTTCACGATTCAATTCTATTGTAAATTTTCATTAAATAGATAAAAATTGTTTTGCTTTTTTTTTTTTTTTTTTTTCAGAAACAAACAGTCGACAATGGTATAATAACATGAAAAAGATACGGTTTAAGGACAGACCAGCGGAATTTCTAAATAAAAATCATGCATATTAAATTGTGGCACAACAAAAGGTTGTGTTTATGTGTATTTGTATGAGAGTAAGTGTAGAGGTGTGTTTGTGTATTTGTGTGTATTTGTGTGGGAGTAAGTGTTCAGGGGTGTGTAAGTGTGAGTATCATTAAATAGCAAGTGGGGCCGTATCACAGCCAGAAGAAATGAGTCATAATTTATTTTTAAATAAATTAAGGGGCGTGTTAAAAATATCAAAAGATGAAAAAAACATTAAAGTTAGAGCAAGAACAATAGAGGAAAGAGTTAAAAGTTTTGTAATTTCCTTTTTATAAAATAACTGAATTTAGTGGATTTATCGAAACAATGTAAATAATACATAATCGTGGTAGAAATGAAGAATTTCAAATAATATTAAAAAATACGGATGTTCAAACATAAGCAAAATGGTCAAAGTTCATCATTATTACCTTTGCGCACCTAATGGTGCATACTGCACTTCATTTGTACACCAATTGTAACAGTCTTACGCTTCAGGTACCACTCCATGGACTATGAAATATTCTAGTGTGTAAAACACCTTTCAAATAAATACTTTACATAAAACATTTCAGGAATCGAACCCGAGACCTCTTGCATGGTAGGCAAAGGCGCTAACCATTACACTAGGAGGCCGAAATTAGTTAAAGTTATACAGTGTGTAAAGTCACCACGTAAATCCTGCTGATACCCTAATCAATCTTTCGAACACAGCCTATGGTCTTGACCCTTTCTCCTTCTCTATGATTACCGAATGGAGCTTCTCGCTACTGTCCGTGGCGCTGTTAGAGGTCCTGTCAGATATTCAAATCTGGTGGCTTCCAAAAAGAATTTCTTGGCATTTAAAAAAGTGTTGTAATCATTTTGGCGAATTGATCATGTCCAATCAATTTAATCCCAGACAGTAAAAAATTAACTTCGTTTTTTTCTCAATCCAATGAAGTGCATATAATGTACATCTGAATAACCTTCTTTCAGCACAAATTTACTTAGACAACCAGAGCTCAGAGGGCACCTTCGGGCACTTTTTCTCCTTCGCCAAAGAGCAATTTCTCCTTGTATTTGGGCACCGCCAAGGAGACTTAAGTCCTCAGATTCTATGTGTAGTATTTGGTGGGCAAACTGACACTTAAACCAGCAAATGACAGGTCATTAGCCCTGTAAATGCTCAGACTTCTATATTTCCCTTTTCAAAATGTTCTCCATCTCTGATATAATACTTTTTGTATTATTTAAATTTTATGTCACATTAAATGAGGAACTTCAGCCCTACGGGAAATTGGAAACAAAAACTGGTTTTTTGCGCGCGGTAAAAATTAGAGCATTAAATTGTGTTGTAAAATTTCTTAAAAATGTACGAAAAAAAATTAAATATTTTAATAAAAACTCACCACTTTGAATGACGTCACTGGTTCATATGAACCATCCAATGATATGAGAGCTTTGAAGGATATCCGGTTTGGTCACCGTAAATGAACCAATCGAAAGAACTGTCATAGAACAACCTCTGACGTCACACGCGGAGTTATTTCAGAAATACAAAACATTAAAAAATCATAGCGCTGATAATACGATATATAAAAACAAAAATATTTTTTTTTAGCTTGGTTAAATATTCTGTTAACTAACAAAAAAAGAAAAAAAAGACACTGAACTTCCTCATTCAATGCTGTAAAGAATAACTTATTAGTAATGCGAAAATAGCGCCATATAAGTTATCAACTTCATCATCAAACCTGTACTGTCTGCACCCAATAGTGCATAGGCCACTGTATTGGCAAACCACATGACGCGTATATTGATCATCTGTTACACGAAGGTAAGGTGATCAAATTTACGTTTCTGGTACCAGTCCAAGAAAATGAAGTACACAAGTTATCTATTATAATGTTTATAATATCTGAAGATGTCTCACTGGTGCGAAATGGTTCTTAAGAGCATCCCCTCCTCCCTGTCGATGGCGGCTCTGCACGCCCTGCGGAGCCTCAGCGCGACAGGGGCGGAGCACGCCCATACTACGAGGCAGCACGTCAAGCCAAACCAGAATCCGTTCTGGAATAAATACAGTATCTAAATCACTGTAGACAAGTCATTATACTTTTAATAATTAAAGAACTGTAACTAAGTTAAAATAAATAAGTCGATTTTGTTAAGTAGACAAAATTATAAGCAGCATTTATAGTTTATAAACGAATATGTTGGTTATAGTTTTCTCATTGATGACAAGTTAGATTACTTGATTTTTTCAAATGCACCGCAATGTATATGTATACGATAAATGGTATAATAATCCAAAAATTCTTAATCCGCATCTCAAAAGTTATACGCAAATGAAGAAGATTCTAAATTTAACAAAAATTTAACATTTATTATTTATCAACGAAAATTTAAGTTATAGTTTATAGTCAATTTGCCAGAACACGGAATCTTATGATGTACTTTTGTCCATAATTATAGGCTTCCAAAATATCTCGTCCTATTTTTTTTAATATTTAAAATATATGGTATATAACCATCTTTATAATGGATCATCATTACATCTGTCTAAATCTTGACAATTTACGTTAATGTTTATATGTAAAATCTGAATTATTTAACCCAATGCCGAATCGACGACAATAAGATCGATCAAAGTTTTGTTTAGAGGAATGACGTGGACAGCTATGGCTTACGCTGAGATGTTGGCCGGATGTACCTTTAAAAACTGGAACCTTTCACACAATTCTCCGGCTATTTGAAACAAAAAAAAACTTTGTATGTCTACAAAAAAGATTTAAAAAAATTTAACGTGGATGATTGCCGTCAAGAATCAAATATTTAATATTTATTTTCATTTCATTTAATTTCTAAAACATTTGCAATTTGGTCTTTTATTATATTTAAACTTTATAATTTTGCTTGTGAGAATAAAATTGTAATTTCGAGAAAATGCCTTTGTTATTTTGCAATTACCTGGTCTAGATATTTTAATTAGCAATACACACTGATTTTTGAGGCTCCGCGATTATGTAAATTTTGAATCCTATTTTTTTATCTTGATTCTTCATACATCTTGTGGGAAGGTCGGACATAATTACTGTCCACATTTAGGAGAGATTCTCATAATATACTGGTTGAGCGACGCTGGTGAATATCGTATATTTTGTGATGGATTTGATCTGATTTAATTTGTTCGGTTTACTTTTTGCATTGTTTCACAACAACGCACAGAGAATAGCTGTCAACCAATAAAGGCACCATTTAATTTTTCTGTAAAATAAAGTTTCTTTTTTTTTTAAATCTTTGAATTATGTTGATACATTGAATGTTGACATTATTTTATTTAAAAAAAAAAAGGTCATTTTTCTCACTCCTCACAAAGGACGTTACAATGATGATGATGATGATGATACATTTATCAATGAAAATTTAAGTTATGGTTTTTATTGATGACTTATTAGATTAGTTGGTTTTCTGAAATTTATCGCTATGTATGTGTAAATAGGGTGATAAATTGTCTAATTGCCGTTAAAACGCCATAAACGGACCTCGAAAGGCAGTGAATCTCATTTTTCGTGATTTATTAAGGTCAAAGTTTTGCTTCAAATATTGACTATTGACCATGGATACGCACGCCATAAATAATTAGACATCGAATGATTATGAAACTTCTAATTACGCAAAAATTAAGAAGCAATTTCGTTTTGTGCGTAATCATATACTTAAATGTTACAAAACTGGTTCGTTGGAAATACGCTGAAAATGTAACAAACTGTCGAGACGACAGCAACGAAAGTAAACCAGATGAATATAAAAATACATCGTGTTAGAGTAATATTTGAGTATTTTATTATAATAGAAACTTTCAGTATTTCAATGGTGTTCCAGTAATATTGCGCAATCCTATAATGACCACGATGCCGATCAGTCCGTCTACCATGTGACCAGTTGTTTTTATGTCAGCCGCTAGGGGCACTGCGGGCGCAATAGCTAGTACCACGCGATCTTTAGTTCCAGCGTTCACAGGAAAACGCTCGTAAAAGTTGATAATTAAAATTCGTTTACATATAAAATAGATGATTTTTCAAAAGAAACATCGCGCTTGGAGTGCCAATGCAGTGCCCCACGCGCCACAGAGTTATGGAATTGAGTAAATGCTTAGATTATCACGTTTTGTTATTTATTTTTTTTGCATTTTTATGAAATACACAAATATTTCAATTTCGCATCCATTTTTCTTTAATTGTAAATAACCGTGTTAAAAAATAAGAAACAATTTGTGGTAGAGCAAGATTCAAACCCCAGAGTTCCTGATTCCTGTTAAATTTGCTTACACAGAGTTAATAAAGATCCTTATTTGCACATGCGCGGACTTGTGAATTCAGTACTGGGCGACTGCCTTATGGGAACCAACAGACTTACGCGGTTCCTTATTTCCATGGGCCCGCCACACACTCGACGAGTGGCATGGGAAGTCACGAGGAAAGAAGGCGGAGACGTAGTGTGGCAATATTACTCGCTATGCCGCAAGTCATGCTCTTCGTCGTGCCCACCGCTTTCTATTTTGTGGGTTTTTTGAGGGCGAGTCAAAGAACCGGCAATATGAGCGTGAGTGGCTGGTCAAATAATCTCACGGTCGCAGTACGCATCAAGAGCTCATATAAGACGTCTGAACGCAAAGGGTGGCGGGGCTGTCAAAATTAGATGAAGCGCATTGAGCAATAAATTAGACTTCAGTTCACGCCTAACTGCGCAGGCGAAAGGTTGTGTGTGGGCTTGTCGCAATTTTTCAGAAGTTATTAATGAATGAACATCCAACCCATTTTGAATCGTTACTATTAACAACAAACTAAAAAAAAAATATTTGTTGTAGTCACTAAAAAGATTAGTCAACTTATAGCTGATTTTAGAGTATTAGAAGCAAACTAAGAAATCTCCACCAAAAACAAAAAAATAGTTATTGATAGCAAAATAAACTATAAATAAAAACCTACCTACCTTAATAATAGCATAATTCAAAATCGAATTAAAATCTTGCAAAAACCGATTTCAATTATACTACTTGACACCGCAACCGGCGCAAACTTGGCATTCTCCATCGAGTTAGTCAAGCATAATTATTATATATTTCACAATTCTTTTTTCAAAGTGTTTCGCAAATATCTCAGTATTCCCTTTAATAGAGATTTCATAGTTTGCTTCTAATACCCACATTTTATTAATAACTTTTTGAAAATTAGGTACCGATTATTTAGAAGTCATTAAGAAGCATTGGTTCCATTCAATCAACGGATGGACCACGCATGTTACCCTAGTAGCTATAGTTATAGCTACTTAACATACTGTAGTACTATTTTTTATAAATATTTATAAATTATCTTATGTAACATATAACTCGTATCTGCCTCTGTGGCGTTACATTTGGAAATTTCTAGAAGGATCAATAAGCATCGTGACTGTACCAGGGAGTCGATGTAGTGGCGACAAAGCAGTGACCTGGAAGCGTGGTACAGGTCCCATACGGGCCCACAGGGGGCCACGTGGCGCTCTACCTCTCCCAACACGTGTCCCCGGTATTGCTCTAGGTAGTCCGATAGGCGATTCACGTACTCGCCACTTTTCTGTAACAAAAAAAAAAAAAAACAATTTCTTCTTTTTGGTTTAGATCGGTTGATCTGTTATCGGCTAGTAGAGTCTCTTAGAGGTGACTCTTAAGACGTTGAGTTTGAAATGTCCTTCCATCTCTTCGGTGGTCTATTTATTTATATTAATAATATTTCTTCAATGACGTAAAATGACCGACCGAAATTTCGGTTTTTATTTCGGCCAGTTTTGGCCAATAAAACGAGTTTCAGACGCGGTTTTGGTTCGGTCAAAATTTGGCCGAAACTTTAGATCAGCCGAAACCTGCGATAGGGATGTGTCGGATTACGTTCGGCTGTTTAATTTATAGATATATAACATAACAACGAACCAAAAAGTGCTAAAAATAAACTAATTTACTCATTAAATTTATGCCATATATTTTATTTTATCATTCAATTAACCATGTCGGGAATCGAACCCGAGACCTCTTGCATGGTAGGTAAACGCGCTGACCATTACACCACGAGATCGACAAAAACATACATATAAAAAACACACATTTATCATAGTGTTTTTTTATTGATAATTGTTTCAAATACTTCAAACAGTTTATTATAACATCACAAAATATCTGCAAAATTAATCTCTAGTAATATTGTAATTTACGGCATTGGCCCTTTTAGACCCGAATCACAAAATTAACCTTTATTTTGCAGATCGAAGGGTATTCAATCGCTTCATTTTTTCACCTTGAGTGTCTGGCAACCCTATATAGAACAAGGTTATGGATTATGGACTGACCTTGTCAGCGATGACAGCCCCCTGATTGTCTATGTAGTACTGGATTGTCTTCAGGTGGCTAAGGGACTGGTTCATCTGCCTCAGGAAGGGCAGCAGCTGCAGCTCCAGCTCCGTTAGACGGAAGACCAAGTCGGTCCTCAGCTGCTCCAACGGCTGCATGGTGTTGACAACCAACCTTCGCGTTCGAGATGCTGAACAAAAATACAAACTATTTATATTTCGGGTATGAACTGTGCCCGGACGGATTATGAACATCTTTGTGTGAAAAATAACTAGAATCCCAAACGCGTGCTTTCGACGGCTGTTCTCGGGGAAAAATCTTGAACAAGAACATCGAGTGGAGATAAGTCCGCCTTATAGTGTAGTGGATAGCGCGTTCGCCTACCATGCTTGAGGTCCTGGGCTCGATTCCTGGGAGGGTTGACATTCAATTTTTTTTTTAAAGTTGGTTTTACACTGCAAAATTTAACCATAGTTGGACTGGCACCTGAAGCGTGAGGCTGGTCACCTTACATTCATAAAATAGATTATCTATATACGCTGCATTTAGTATAACAATGCAGTGCTATTTGTACCACAAGTGCGTATAGGGGTGTGATGTGATGATGATGAATACGTCTATAATAAGAGTTATAATAACACCAATTAAACCACCAAATATTTTTTTTTTATGGTTGAAATCATGCAGTCTTTGACAAAAAACTAGTTGAAAAGAAAACATTTTTAAAAATAATTGTTGACCAGCTAGATTATTATCCGTTTTAATTATGATGGTTACAACAAATGGGGTTAGATTATTGAGAGTTGGAGCTCCTACTCCAGATAGCGATTAACAGAGAAGATACGAGGTTGCTGTTTGATATTTGTTTATTACATGGCGAATAAATACTCGTATATGACACTGTGTTGTGAAGCGCGAGAGTAATGGAGATGAGGAGTTGAAGTAATTGCTCTTGAACTACATGCTAGATCTAGGTGACTGCGTTGAGCAGAGTCTTCGGGCTGGCTGGACTGACTGACGTTGACTGGTCGACTGAACTGAACTGAACTCCTGGGATGCGTCTTGTGGTCTCTTTATAGGGCACATTTCTTCGTTGTTCTTTTGTTCATGAAAGGGACGATGTGAATATACTGCAGGATGACGATTTCGTTTTTATGTGCAATACTGTTAGAGTTGCATAATATGTTGTATTGTGTTCTATATAAAATGATGACAAGCTTCATCGGTCATTGTACTATCTCGGGTAAAATGCTTTAGTACGTGTGTGTCATCGATTATGGACCATGAACCCCTGATCTGGTTTTTTTATTTGAACATCAGTAAAACAGAATTAAGTTAAAACTGCTTTACCACATTTATATTTTTTTTACTGCATTATCGCAATTCACAATGAACTTTAATTAAAGATAAAGAAAAAAAAAATAATTGGGATTTTGAAGCCTATTGAAAATAGACGCACTGTATCTGAATTATCCTACTCCCCAAAATTAATCTTAATGTCCCCTTTTGCGTGACAAGAAATAAGTTTTATTCCATCTGCCAGTCTGTAGCACTAACTATGCACAACGCTCTTTCTTCTACCTTTTTTGCTCTATCTATAATGCTTTTTTTCATCTATTGATATATTTTACATACCCCTTAATTTATTTGAAAATAAATTAAAACTTATTATTTCTGGCTGTGATACGATCCCACTTACTATTTAATGATGCTCAGACTTACACACACCTGAACACTTAATCCCACACTAACACACATAAACACACATCTACACTTACTCTTATCCAAATACACATAAATACACCCTTTTTTTGTAACACAATTTAATAATATGTGTGGTTCTTAATATTATGTATCTTTTTTAGGTGATACCGTGTATGTTGGATTTGATCCGACGTTTCGGCTACCATTGCAGGAGCCATCTTCAGGGAAAACTTGTATGGTTCTTATTTAGAAATTTCGCTGGTTTGTCTTTAAACCGTATTTAAAAAAAATGTTATTAAATCATTGTCGACTCTTTGTTTCTTTAAAGTAAATAAATAAGTGTGTAGCTTAATTAAATCAGTTTGAGTTATTATAAAGATTAAGTTTATGTTAAAGATTGAGTTAATCACATAAAAAGAAATTAATTTGAGTTAAAGAGAAGAAACTAGTTGTTTTTCAAGAAAAGAAAAAAAAAATAAGACTATATAAGAAGCAATAAAATAAATTAAAAATAATGTACACACACATAAATAAAGATTAAACATCTGATTTTTGAAACAGAATAATATTTTTTTTATAATCCTTTGCTGTATCATGATAAATGACAATTTTAATTTTTTTCTGTTCCTAGGGAATGTGGAGTAAATGGAGGACGACAGAATAAATGAGAATAATATAAACGGGTGCGTTGACGAATATATAAAAAATATGGCACGATGATGTCCAATAATTTAAGGATGTGTGCTGGAAAATGTGTAAGAATCGGCGAAAATAGTCTGTAATTGATGGGAAATTGGAATGGGTGATGTGGTGTACTTTTTCTGTCTACTTCTACACAGAGCTGGTGTGAATTTGAGTATGTTTATACGGTTGATATAATCGTCTGATATTTGATTTAAGTATTTAAAAATGATTTGTTAAATTGCTTTAAGATTTGGTCCGAAGAAATAGGTCAAGCAATAATTCTCTCTACGTGTGCGCGCTAGCAATAAATAAAATCAGGTTTTTTATTAAACACTTCAGTTAATGAATTAAATTGGAGTAATATAATCTTATATCACCGAGACTTAGACAAGGTTGCTTACCTAAACGTTTGATCATATTAATAACAAGAAGATATTTGAATCTTGTTCATTTTTTGTATGTATATCCTTGATTTATTATGCACATATACTTATTAAATAAATGTTTTTGTTTATATCTAAATTTGTTTCAAAAGAGAGGGAAAACATCGTTGAGAAGAAAATATGGAAATCCAGGCAAGACCAGATATTATGACAGGTCATTGGCTGGTTTAAGAGGCCACTTTGCACAATGTGAAGCATTCACCATTCTGCCCATATTTGAACATCCACATTTCCTCAACTCTTCCATCTGTTGGCTTTTATATTTTTTTAAAGATGTTTTCCTTCTTTGTTGCAACAAACTTGGATATAGATAACTCCCTAGGAAGGAAATCCAGCCAGTCTGCAAGCATTTGGACATATTCTAAATATTTTTACTATTTATATTTGTGTGTAAGCAACACATATAAATATACATTTTTATTATAGGGAAATATATTTTTTTTAACGATTTTTAATTATTGAGGCTCTATGAAATATTGTCGAGTAATACAAAATATTTTTTTAAACTGATTAGTAGATAAAAAAATAAAATAAAAATTCGAGGGAAAACGGTTCATTGTATTTGCTACACCAATAAAACGATTGTCAAGGCCAAACATGTCGCGCTTTTGTAAAGACATCTTATTTAAAAATTTCATTTTGAAAAATTATTTATAAAAACATATCTCCACCTGTTTTTGAAAATACAATTATTTTATCTAAATCCGTTTCACGTGTTTTTATCGGTTTATTTCAAGAATTATAACTCTGAGGATATTTCCTAATTAAAAAAATATTGTATGTTAACATGAAATAAATATGTGCTTTATAAATTATATCTCAAGCTTATCCTTAAATAAAATTAATAAATAATTATGAACAAGTAATTGAAGTTCAATGAATTGAATATGTCTTAATCTCTGTAGACTAAAACTGGAATTTAACCCTGTTAGGATTTTTCTAAAGAGCCCGGTATCTAAATAGAGACGAAAGAAATACTTTGGCAGATTTCGCAACTGAGATGTAGGAAGTATTGGGGAATGCATAAATTTAGGGATTTACATGGCTTATGACATGTCTTTTGTGTAGAGTGACAGAGAGGACTGAATAGTTTTCTAGGACACCATATGCTCCACCTAGGGAGCGGATATAAATTAAATAAAAACAATTACCATTCTCAAAAAAAAAAAAAAAAAAATTACCATTCTGCCTAAATTTCCACATCCCAATAGTTTTGTGATTTTATTCTTCTCAATGTCTGACCAGGAAATCTTTTGAAGAAGAAATTTATTGCTACGGGAAATTGGATACAAAAATGTTTTATTACACGCGGTAAAATTAGAGCATTTTATTGCACGCTAAAGTTTATCTAAAATGTACTAAAAAATTATAAAAATAAACTACTTTGAATGACGACACAAGTTCTCTTAAATCAAGAAATAATAGAGTGTTATGATAGATATCTATTTTCCAGAAAGCCAACTCACCAATCAGGACAACTTACCGAAGAGAACTAGTGACGTCACTTATGGTGTAATTAAAAAAAAATACAAAGCTTTAAAAAATCGTAATGATTTTATATGATATCGTATACAATCGTATACGATACATAAATATAAACTTTTTTGGCTCAGTTTGGCAGTCTATTAATAAATGAATAAAAACAGTTAACTTTTTCATTGACATACCAATAATATCTTATATTGATTAGTATTAATTTAGGTTGTGATAATAAATAAGTGGTTCATAAAACAAAGTAATTTTATTTTTTCCTTTAAAAAGAAAAAATAATTTAATTGATCTCACTGTAACTTGTGTACCAATGGTGTCTTTACAGTGGGAAATTTTAAAACCATCGTCGGATTCTTTTCCCCACTGCCAAGGATCCTCAGAACAGTCAACAGAATCTCACTTAACAGTACTGTCGATGTGTTCCTACAGCAAAGACAAGCATTCAAGAAGCAAGTGGTATTATTACTCCTGATTTGAGATGACACACTTGCCATGTCTGCCTAGATCGTGCCATGACTACACATATTGTACATTCAAATAGATTCTAATGTTGTTTAGGTTAAGTCAATTTAATGTATTATATATCATTGATACCCATCTATTAGGGCTTTAATAAGCCTGTCGATTGGCTAAAAAAAAAAAATGATGATAGGTTCTTACCTAATGTCTCGATTCTTGAGGACGTAGTGAGGTCTGATATTTGGTTGGCAATGCTTTCAAACTGATCTGCCAGGGAACTGAGGTCTTTTCCTGTAAGGGGTCCGTTCAGCTGAAATCTAATAAAACGCAATTTGCATTTTTCTATGACTATCAAATTTAGAATTTCAAAAACGCTCAATTTAATTAAGAATCTCGCAACTATAGGCAATTCGTTTAATGTGTTTATTATTCAAAAAAATTGCTAAATGTGTTTATGTGTAACAATTATTATTAATTTTATCACCAATAAATTCTATTAGCCAATATGATTGTCTAATAAAAATGTGATTATTAATCAGTAAATGTGATGCTTGAGAATATTTCACTATTTAAATTAATTCAGTTTGATTGGTCGCTCGTTAATAACCGCCTTTAAAATGTTAATTTCGAGATCAATATACGCATTTTATAATTTTCGTTTATGTATAATTAGGTGAATGTTTAAACAAAGTTACTTTTATTTATTTTACCCTTTATATACATGTCATTTTTTTAAAATATATAAGGGCGGGCATATTGCTTTAAACAATTTTTTCCTACCTAACCTAACTGTTCGGTTTAAGAAAATTAAAAGTACACAGACATATTATTCAAAATTTTATAATTTTATACAAAAATTTAAAATAAAAATTAACTAAAAAATTTACACTGCACTACGAAGAGAGAAGAGGAGAGGTGATAGGGAGGAAATAATGAGAAAGGAACAACTCAAACATTTAGGTATTGGCATTTCAATCTTGATTTAAATGTAAATAAAAAAGAAGTCTCTTACTAGTGGGTAGATTATTCCACAATCGAGCAGCTACTATTGTTAAAGAGGAGGCAGGAAAGTAAGAGTGGTGAAGTGATAGGTATTAAAAGTTACACTGTAATTTGGGTAGGTAGGAAGAAATTGCTTTAAGGCAATATGCCCGCCCTTATATGTATATAAACTGTATATGTAAATAAAGTGTTAAATAAATCAATCACATTTTGTAGCTTGTTGGAAGAGATTTTGATTGATAAAAACTTCATAAAAATGTGATCTAAATTGAAATACAATGTACAAATATAACTAACAGCCGGAAAGATCAGTAACATACATATTTGAAAAGATTTTTTTAGAAAAACAACCGTAAAAACATACCTTTGTAGAGTGCGTTTACATGTTTGACAGCTCGAATTTATTAAAAAGTGCATGTCGGCCAACTAGGTAAATACACAATTTTTATTTATGTTATTTCACTTTTGCTCAGAGATATCTCTCATTTATCGCACCGAGAGTGTTTAATATTTTGGAAGAGCGTATTAAGCTCTCAAGGACTTGATTTTCCTTAGTGGAATTTGAGTAGGAAACTCCTTGATGATTTTACGAATGCTTGAGTTTACTGTTTACCGTATTGATGTGCCATATATATATATATATATATATATATATATATATATATATATATATATGCATTAAAAAAAATATATGTTTCTGATCCTATATTTGTGGTGATATACTCATTTGTCTGTGTCAACTAATTGCTAGTCCCATCTCAACACATGACTTTTAGTCATTAACCCATGGAGTTGGGACTTATGTCTCAAATAATGTAGAGTCAACTTATATATGTAAATCAATAAATACATTTTACGCAGATAATTTTTTTTTTGTTACGCACACAAACAAAATCTATCAAATATCCGAATGTAAAATGCATGCATTGTACAAACCTAATGCATTGTACAAACATCATGTTTCTAATCAATAAGCGGCCTCCGTGTGTAGTGGTTAAGACACTTGACACATATGAAAGATTCTGGGTTTGATTCACGATAAGAACACAAAAATTAAAGTGTAGTTTTTTTATCAGGTCTGGGTGCTCTCTGCTGTAATTCACCACTGTGATTGGGCCTCGAGGCCTGTTGCGGTGCCAAAAATTAATAATGTTTAAAAAAATAAAATTAAAATTTGCTGTTTTAAAAATGCACAAATTAAGAATGATTTAAAAATTGTTTTGTTTTAATTAAGTGATGGAACTTTCAAGGTTTGAATAGTTTGATAAACTAGTATGCTTTTTTCATACCATATAATCAGGCCCTTTTTTGTTTTATTTTATCAATATATCTTATATACTCTTGACAATAAATCCAGGATTTGGATCACATCAATGAATGGACTTAAAATTGGCTAATCTCGCTGAACGCTAAAAAATCTAACATTCTTCACATAGGCAAAAACAATCCTATGTATTTAAATTTGTTGCAACAAAAAGGAAAAACATTTTTGAGAAGGGATTATGGAAGTCTAGGCATTTACAGGGCTTATGACCTTTCATTGACTAGTTTAAGTGTGAACTTTACACACTGTGTAACATTCACTATTCTGCCTATGCTTAAACATCCACATTTCCTCAACTCTTCCATCTGAGGGGAGATCCTTAAGCCCCCCATCCACCCGCAGCTGTTATAGAGTCCTGGGGTCTCTATGTTAACTGCGCATAGAGGAAAGTTATTATAAATATTCCTAAGGAATACAAACTCTATGCAGATTAAGGAGGGGGGAAAGGACGTATAGACAAAGGCCAAGACGTCGTCCCCACCCCTCAGGATCCCCTCAACGCCTCTGTTTTTTTTTTCAAAAAATATGTACACAAACAATTTACATAAATAAACGTATCCAAATATACAAAAACAATTTCTTAAAACTATAGTTACTCTTCCATTTGTTGACTTTTGTGAAGTAAAAGAGCTGAAACCTTTATCATGTGGGTGAGATTCATCCGGCTGAACCAATTCACCTACTAGGCAACGCCAGAAAACAATTTTGCAATTTTTTATACTTCTTCTTTTACCAGGCAGTTGATTCAACAATATTTTGAGCATTTCCAAACGCTTGCAGACTGGCTGGATTTCTCTCTAGGGAGCTGTTTATATTAAAATGTTCGTAGACAAAAGACTGGATTTCACCCCCTCGGGAGTCATTAAGATTAACAAATTACAACAGGGATGGAAAATAACTTAAACAAGGGAAACTACGAACATTTGGACAAACTCGAATATTGTAATGAAACCAACTGGTCCAAGAAGAAGTTTAAAAATTGTTTTCTGACGTTTCTTAGTATGTGAAATAATTCGGTCAGATGAATCTCTTCACAAAAATAAAGGTTTCAGCTTCTTAAACTTCACTAAAATCAACAAATGGTGGAATTGAAGAAATATAGATGTTCAAACTTAGGAAAAATGGTGAATGTTACACAGTGTGTAAAGTGGCCACTTAAACCAGCCAATGACAGGTCATAAGCCCTGTAAATGCCTAGACTTCCATATTCCCTTATTTAAGGTATTCTCCATCCCTGTTGTAATTTGTTAATCATATTTTAAAATTCTTTTTATTTCTTTCTTAAACCATCACATGCGATTTATCGACATTCATCAGTAAATCGCTTCCTTTGCATACATCATAGACTTGTGTTACCAAAAGTTGCAGTTCCTCTTTGCAAGAAGTGCGGCATCATCAAAAATAAAAATAATGGGAATAACATTTACCGATTTGGTTACGTTGAGGCCAGGAAAGGGTCAATGACTTGTTTCGCCCTTAACGTGCTTAGAACTGGCGATCAGAAATTACAACTTACCTGTATTCGGTAAAGTTTACAGAAGTGGCCGCCCTCATGATGGCCCTTAGCTCGTGGTGGGCCCGCGGCGCGGCGAGGCTCGCCGCGGGGGCGGGCGCCCTCTCGGCGAGGTGCGCCGCGGCTCCGCTGAGCGCGGACCAGTTGTAGTGGGCGGTGACTGCGTTCACGTCTAGAATGTTCCGCAGCCGGAATACGGGGTACACTGGACGGTCGCGTTTGCAATCCCTTGAACGCATAATATGGCAAGTGATCCAAAAGGCAGTTTAATAGATTCAGTAAAATAAAATAATATAAAGTTTTGAGAGATTCAGAAGAATAAATTTTGAAACTGAATAGATTATTGAATAATTATGTTTCTATACAAACTTCATTATTATAGACATAACTTCATTAATTAAGATTTGTTTTAATTTGTAAATAAAATGATTTCACCATACTAATGACATGAATAGAATTTTTTAAAAATATTTATTTATTAATAAAACATCACTCTGTCAGATTTAAAATTTACACTAAAAATGTATTATGTAACTTAGTGGACATTATAATAATAAATATGTACATCTCTCCCCCCCCCCTCCTTATCCTCTCTTCAAGCATTTTTGTCCTTATCCCGCCCAATTTACAGTAACTTAATGTTCTTAAAATTAATATTTAAAAAATCTTTGATTATTGAGTACTTGAAAATAACATTTTTACATGTATAAATTGTATGTATTTATTTGATATGTAATACATATTTTCTTTACTAACTTTGTATACTATGTGGAAATCTGTTATTAGTTCTGAGTTTATACACTATATCTGTTTGTTTAATAAATATGTATGTAGAACTGTTGATTTCCCTAATAAAATAAAATAAAATAAAATAACAAATTAAAATACAATATTACAACTAAATACATTTTTTTTACATTAATCAAATACATATATTTACATTAACGTTTTCCATAACGTAAAAGAAATAAACAATTCTTGTGTACATAATGGGGAGTGACGTCTTATAATAGATTATTTTATTTCAATCAATAATATTTTTAGAATAACATAAATAAATTACAAAAAAGATATTAACCATGTTTTCAATCAGTGTTACATAAAGAAGAATTATAGATGTAATTTTTTACTTCATTCTTAAATATATTGTATTCCTGACTGTACTTTTTATTATCTTTGTTCATTTCATTAAAGAAAAATATTCCTCTGTTAGTAAAATGATGTTGTGCAGTAGTTGTTTTTAATTAAGGAATTAAGATATTACCACCTGTTCTAGGTCGCGTACTTACGTTTTGATACCTAGATATACTACTATTTATCTTATCTTTATGTATTTGAAGCAAACAATTCGTTTTATATAGCAATTCTATATCCAAACCTATTTTTTTTTTTAATAATTGAACAGTGGAAAAAGTAGACGGTTTTTTCAAAATGACTTTTCTAATTATTTTTTGTATTTTTTCAACTGGTAGAATATTTGTTTTAAAAGCACCAACCCCATCCGATTATTCCGTACTGTTATATGGATTGGGCGAATGCAAAGTAAATTGATTTTAATTTTTCGATGGTTAATATATTCCTTAATCTTATAAATACATATATAAGTTTTCTCACTCTATTTACAATATTATTTATTTGCTCCTTAAAAAAATAAAAATATATTGGTTTACAAACAATGAGAAATCATTTTTAAATTTATTTCAACAGAGAGGAAAAACATTTTTGAGAAGGGAATATGGAAGTCTAGGCATTTACAGGGCTTATGACATGTCATTGGCTGGTTTAAGCGGCCACTTAACTTATTGTGTAACATTCAAAGTTATTAATATTACTTAACTTATTAATATTACGTAAAAATATATGATTTAATCCGATGGTGCAGAAATGTCAACTCATTTGAAAATGGATCGTATAATAACCAATAACAACTAAATAATCATCGTGTCTTCCAAATATTTTATAAAGTTGCCATACAAACGTGTATTTCTATTTTTTCATTTAAAAATCATCTTAATTAGGTAAGAACATTGAGAGAATTACATTCTTTTCCTAAACCAAAAATTCCTTATATAGTAATATTAGATTCCCGCGTTCAAGTATTTATCATGAGACCGAAAAGAATTTTTATATGACCTTAAAAATAGTAATGTTAATTACTTACATAGCGACATAATTCTGTTTTTTGTTTTTTGTTTATTTATTAAATTTATTATTATTTAATCAGAAATAAGGCCTTATCACCTTATTTTTTCAAGAAAATTTACCATTGTTTTTTAGAACAACCATATCGTAGTAATTGTTTAAAATGTAACTAAATCTGTACAAGAGAACTAATGATACAATATGTTTCATTAAGAATTCTGTGAGTCTTTCCAAATGTTTGTAGACAAGGACTGGATTTCACCCCATAGCGAGTTATTAAGATGATCATTAACAGGGCTTATGACATATCATTGGCTAGTTTAAGTATCCACTGTTAAAACTGTTTAACATTTACCGTTCAGCCATTGTTTGAACATCCATATTCTTTAAATTTTTCTATCTGCTGATTTTTGTGAAGTTAAAGAGCTGGAACTTTTATAGATGTGGGAGAATTCATTTGTTGGTTTTTGTTTTAACCGAAAAGTGTATCCTTGTATAAAGGAGAAATAATTCAGTCCATAGGCGGAATGGTGAATGTGTAGGATTAAAGTAGTTGGGTGTTTGGTTGGAGTTCCTACCCCAGTTAGAGATTGACAGAGGAGACACGAGGTTGGTGTTTAATGCGTATTTATTACATGGCAAATAAGATACAGCACTTGGTTGTGTAGCGCGAGCGTAGAGGCGATGATGGGTTGAAGTAACTGCACTTGAACTATATGCTGGAACTGTGTGATATCGTCGAGCTGGTCTGACGTGAACTGAACTGACTGACTAACTGACTGACTGATTTTGTTGGGTAGGCTGAACGAGCTGACTGATGTTGGCTGCGTCATGTGTTCTCTTTACAGACCATATTCCCTTGTAGTTCATTTCTTCATAGTAGGGATGATGTGAACGTACTGCAGGGCGATGCCCTCCGATTTCATGTGAAATACTCAGAGTTGCATTTTACGAATGTATAGGATTCGATTGAAAATGATGACATTGCATCGTCGGTCATTAGTCTCTTTTAGGTGAACTAATTTAACACGTGTGTGTCATCGACTATGGACTATGGACCCTACAAATGTAACAAAGCATCTAACGTGGCCACTCAAACTAGTCAATGACAGGTCATAAGCCCGGTAAATGCCTAGACTTTCATACGTCCCAATCTTAAATATTTTACCTCGCTGTTGTAATGCGTTAATTTTAATTAGTTTCAACAAACATGTCATTTATTTAATATTATTGCTAGAGTAATATTTGAGTATTTAATTATAAGATAAACCTTCAGCATTTTAGCGGTATTACTTTGATATTGCGCAATACTATATAAACAATCCTGCCGGACAGTCCGTCTACCATGTGACCAGTTCTTCTCCTCTTCACCGCTAGAGGCAGTGCCGCGCCGGCGCAATAGCTAGTAAGTACCACGTGATCCGTAGTATTAGCGTACAGAGCTTCAAAACGAAAATTATTATAAAATAAATTTGAAAGACACAATTATATATAGTAGACTTGGTGGGAGTGGAAGCGGGAGAGAGGTGTTAACGGTGTTAATAATTTTATTTGATTCAATGATCTTATAAAAGAAGACAACTTGTTATCAAAGAAATCAAGATTGGTATGTTTGTTGGCAAACCTAAGAATTCTGGGCATAGAGGAATGAAAACCATAGTTAGTTCTATGGTTATTGGTATAAAAAAGTTAGTTTTGTCTAAGGTTTCTAGTTGAGATATTGAATTTTAATGAGCTCAGTAGTTAAGGCGCATCAAAGAGTTAGTTTTATATATTTATATAGTGTTTAAGTAATTAAATTTGAGGAAAATGAATTGATACACTGCCTTTTAAAATTCATAAGTGTTTTAAATAAAAGTTTCCGCTCTTAAATTCATAAACATTAACAGATGCAAAAATTGAACGAATATAGATGTAAAAATTTAGGCAAAAAGGTGAATGTTACACATTGTGTAAAGTGGCCACTTTAACTAGCCAATGACATGTAGGTGCCTAGATTTCTATATTCTCTTTTCTAAAATATTCTTTATTTTTGTTGTAATATGTTAATTTCAACAAATAGATATCTAAAATATTAAGTAAATTTGTATTTATTTATTTAAAAAACAGTTTTATTAAACATAAAATATGATTTATATATCTTGTAGATGTTTATTTTTATTTATTTATTTTTATTTTTGTTTATTATATATACGGCCTAAGCCAATTACAACTGTTACATGACGAAACAAAAATGCAAGAAACTGAACAAAAAGAACATAAAACTATTTAACAAAGACAAACAAGGGTAAAACAATAATTGTTTACAATATAATCATAAAAACAAAAGACCTAAGACTTCGAGCTAAACCATGCCAATCCAACTTCATCCCACACTGTTTAGTCGCGAAGAGATCTACGATAAGCCGGAAGATCTATCCCAAAGAATTCCAAGTCGTGTGATGAATTGACTAGTCTACACATTCTGGACATTGGGGCATAAAAACTAAAGTTGCTCTTAGAAGATTTTATAAATAGCAGTTTTTTACTTCTGGTGACATGGTTGGGAACACGAAAATAAATTGATTGCAACAGAGATGGACATCACTTAAAGCATTAAGTAATTCAATTAGATATATAATATGTTTACCTTAGAATTTGCCTTATCGGAACATCGATGGTAATGTTCTGGACATCACTAAAGACTTGTTCGAAAAATCCTGTTCCATCTTTGTAGAGTAGTCCAGGTTTGTCGAGGAGTTTACCCAGAACACTGAACTCGGGTTCGTCGTACAAGGGTCGACAGAGAAATACCTAAACACGTACATCAATTTGTTTCATATCGACATCTGAATACACAAAATATGCAGGTGAACATTAGAAAATGAAAATATTGTAAAACTAACAGTAATTGAACGTATTTATGCAGAAAGCAGCCAGTCCAGAATTGATCGGTTATCGGGTGCAGTGAGGATCAATTGTCCTGCTATGTCCTGCTAAAAACACCCAGACCGCTTTCATATAAAAAATTGTAATAATCACCTTCTGAAAATAGTGTCGATCACAAAAAACGGCATTTCGAATTTGCAGAAAACACCCACAGCACTCGAAAAATCTTACGGTACTTTAAAAATCATTAAAATAGGTAAAATACAAATTAAGATTTTCATTTGCTATATAAAAAAACTAATGTATTTATTGTTTATCAGTTGTCAAAGTCGAAAACTTTCAAACTGTTTTGTAAATTTGATTATTCACTCTTTTCACAAACGTGTTATTATCTCAGTTTCACTTTTCTATGGCTGGCTGCTTTTTCTATAACTATGTTCAATTGAAAATATTTTTTAAAAAGATATGTATTTCAAGAGAAAGGGAATATGGAAGTTAAGGCATTTACATGGATGTTAATATTTTCAAATAATTATTATAGTACAATTTATTAAAATATTGTAAACAAAAAAAAAGTATATTTACGTTTTTCATTATGTCACTCAATTTTTTTTCTTCTATGCTTGCTTGCTTCAGTCAGATTTAGATTTTTTTGTTAAAATATTTTTTTGTCTCTGTTAACTTAATTTTAGAATAAACATGTTTAACGGGTTGAGTAATCACTTTACACACTGTGTAGCATTCGCCATTCTGCTGATGTTAAAACATCCATATTACCTCAACTCTTCCAACTGTTGACTTTTGTGACAAAAATTTTAATAATCAAAATATTTCTGAAAATGAAAAGCTTTGGTATGAAGAAACGGCTTATCTTTGTTGACACTGGACATTTAAGGCAATCAATCATTCGATTATTTTATAAAAATAAGAAATATCTACAAACAAGGTAAAAAATACTTCGTCTTCTTTTGTGATTTCTGAATTCTGAATATATTTCAGGGTATTGGTAATTTATTTAGTGAACATTTGAATGTTTCATCTTCAAAGTAATGAGGCGCCACAGCTGTATAGTGTAGAGCCGCCTATATGGACATAAATCATTCTAGGATAATCAATCACAAAATTAGCCATAGTTTACAGGAAAACAATGGGCCGTAGGTACTCAGTTCGAGAACTGCAAACCAAAACCGTCCGTTATACGTTTGTTATTAAACCAAAAATGCCTACAACTGTGACGTCTTATGACTCTGAAGTATTGCAATTACCTGCCTCACTAAGTTAGCCGAATCGATGAAAGATTTTTTTTGTGCAGATTTTAAGAGAAGTCTTTTGCTTAATGGTCCGGTAGTCTGACATTTAAATTAACATTAAATATGGATTAATCCTTTTAAAAGTTATTAAAACCCACGGAAAAACATAATTACTTATTTGATTGTGTAAAATTATATTAGTTTTTACGCCACATACAGTTAAAAAAGGGTAAACCTATAAATGAAATTTGCAACCAAACTTTGATGTCTGAGTTGAGGCCACCATTGCTTTTCACTAGAAGGACAAAAGCTGACATTACTTTAATGCACAGAGTGATATGCACCATAATAGATTGCCCATAATTTCTGTCCCTGATAAACTTTCGGGTACCCACAAGGACCAGACTCCAACACATGTTCCAGTGTGAGTACAATAGGACAAACTTTGCCCACCATTCTCCCCTCTACTGGTGAGCATCCACAGAACAGCTAATAATTATGCTGAGCTGTTGGAAATGCTCCACACCACTACTGCTCCTATCAAATTAGCTATCCTTTCCATTGAATGGCCACCCCCTCAATTCTCCTCTTTTTGATTTCTATTCATATTTACTTTTTTCCTTTTTCTTTTCTTTTTTATAATTAACATATTAGTGCAATAAGTCTGATTATATTTTGTGTCAATTACTACAAAACTTTTTGTACTTCTTAACCAAATATTGTAAGAGCCCCATAAGCGTTTATTAAATAAATATATTTTACAATTAATCATTAACATAATATTTACGATTATTTTCCTCACTCGATGTTTGATATAATTTGGTTTAAGCACGAGTGTTTGTGAAATCAAGAAACACAAATATAAAACAGTCAAGTAACATATTTGTATGGTTACTCGGTCAGACATTGCCGTGAACCCCACCAACTTGCACAACATAAACTACATTTTTCCGTTGCACTTACGAACAGTTTTCATAATTTCTTTGCCATATATAAATGCAGTTCGAATACCATAATGTTGCACACCTCATTAATAGAGTTTTTATCTCCTCAGATTGAATTGATAAATCTGAGAATTTTGTGTGTTCAGAAAAAGTAGATTTAGAAATTATTTATTTTAAAGTAAAACGCAGTTTTTGATACAGTGCAAGCGGAATATACCACACAATTTTACTGTTATACCTATTCGAAAATATCGTCAAGTAATTTTTTGATTCCGTAAATAACTGAGGATATAATATTGCTTTTACGTCGTATCTAATCTTAAAATGAAATGAAAGCATAACATATTAAAACTACATATATTTTATTGGGAGAAATCGTTAAGCAGTTACTAAAGATACATTTCAAAGATGCAAAGATGATGATTTCTGTATGCAAAGACAGAGTGACATGTCGTTCTACCCTCTTTGCCTACCCCTACGGTGAAACGGCGTGATGCTTTGTTTGTTTTTTTATGCCGTTCCTAGTTATAATTGTTTTTGGTTTCTAGGAAGATCATTTACGTAGTTTGAAAAATAAAATAAAAAATCAGACATCAAAAGACACAAAATAAAGGATTTTTATCAAACGAATATTAATCCTTACCTCTCCGTGTCCTCCAGCAACGAAGACTACAATCGCCAGCATCCACAATGGTATTGCAAAAAAACACATGGTTATTACGGATCTGAAAAATTAAATATCATAAAATTCAAATAGTTCCCTACTATTAGTAAAAACAGAATGCGATAGCTACATTGTTTTTATAAGTAATTTAAATTGCTAAGATTTTTACTGCCATTCATTTGCACTCTTTGCTGACATTTCGTTTCGAATCGCAATATAGCATCCACCATCAAAGTTGAGGCCACACAATAACCCAGAAAAACTCCATTTACTACACAGCATTTATGAATTTTAATTCAACAATTATTTGAAATATTTTTAATTTATTTATCTTCAAGAAATAGCGTGTTTTCACAAATCAAAAATAATGTTTAAATCGTATTGAATATTAAGAGTGGAATTTTACGAGTCTTGAATGACATTACTAAGAGTTTATACAAAACGGCTCGCTGTAGGAGTCACGTCATTTTGTCGCCATGTTCGCCGAGTGCGAATCTAACAAACATTGCGTACAAGTTTGTTAGAAGCGCATGTCAAAGTACGACGCGTAACGTAATACGTGCCGTCTGTCCTCTAGGTCACGACACGTCTCGTTTTCAGGCAATTCAAAAAACGTATATTTATACCATTGTGGGAAATTTAATAGTACCGTAATCTTAAATTAAAAAATGACACAAACGCGCATACTTATTTTATTAAAAACAAAGTTTAATAGGCACAAAGTTGTTAACTTATGTTTTTTACAGTCGTATAAGAATACTATTAAACCAATTAATACAGGCCAACGCAACGAACATTTTCTCCAATAAATCTTAAAATAAACAAATAGTGCAGTTATACTCAAGGACAAAAATTTTTTTCAAGAAAGGAGTTCAGGACTGGATTTTCTTTAGTGGGAGGGATTTGAGTAGGAAACTCCTTGATAATTTTCCAAATGCTTGAGTTTATTGTTTACTATATTGATGTGCCATATACATGTTTATAAAAAAAATAAATTTTATAATTATTTTTTATGTTTCTAATCCTATATTTGTGGTGTCTGTGTCATATAATTGCTCGTCCTATCTCAACACAGGACTTTTATTCCCATGGAGTTGGGACTTATTGTCTCAAATAATGTAAATAAATAAAATAAAAAAATACTCATATATTTATTTATATTCATTGAAATTTATCAACAATATTTAGATCGCGCAAAACTTATAATAAATAAATGTATGTCGGCGCGTTCCTAATACGAATGAAAAAAAAAACAGGAAATTAACACAAAAAAATAATTAAATAAAAAAAATAAACCTAGGTATACTAAGAATTTAAAAAACAATGTTAGAATTTTTCAAAAGCGGAAACAATAACAATTTAAAAACTTTCAAGTCTTGGTTTTTGATTTGACAACTCATGATATAAATGGTGTTCCTTCCCACCTGATGAATAATAATAATATTTTTGATACTTTGAAGTTTTGGTTTTTGATTCGATAACTGATGATATAAATCATATTTCTGATGAATTTATGATCGATTATATTTTGATTTGCAATTCGATTAAACCAATCCAACCTATATTCAAATTTTATATCCGCCCATCAATGATACAGGATGGCCGGAAAAGTGACGTCCAAAGGCAAAATGTAGGTGCCTCATATTGAGGGGTATCCAAATCACCCCCATGTATGTCCCGTTATTTTGCCATAACTCGCTGAAATCAGCCTTTAAAGATACGTAGGTGGAAAATTTCTCAGTTGTTCTCACCTCGTGTTTACTGCTACTCGTGTCGACATTTTATCTCTAACAGAATTTTTTTGATAGTTTACACACTTTCTATCATAATTTTTATCCTTAGGAATTTCCCACCTCAGTATCTTTGAAGAGTGATTTCAGCAAATAACAGCTTTTGAGTGCTATTTTTTTAGAGTCTAGAGTTGAGAGTCTAGTGCAGTTTTTAAAGTTACTTAAAAACCAAGAAATTTCCTTTTTAGATTTTCCATTTTAAGTCAAAACTTCAGTTGCTTCTATTAACGTTACAAAGCTGATTATTTTATGCGTAAAAGTAAAATTTATTTTAAAAAAGTTTTTTTTTTTTTTTTAAAACCTACCACAAATAAAAAAAAAAATAAAAACGAATATTTTTAATAACCCTTTTTAAAAAAACTTAACTCGAAAACTACGCAAAATCACGGAAGATTTCTGGGGGCAATTATAAATATTAGACATCTATATTTTACCTTTGGACGTAACTTCTCCGGCCACTCTGTATAATAAGATAAATAAGTAAACAAAATAAAACACAATTTAGTAATAAACGTATTAAGATACACAATGTTTTATGGATAAAATGTATTCATTTTACAGTTTTTGTAATAAGTGTATTTACGCTTTTAGTATGGATCCAGCTTGGTTTTCCATTCCACAGCATCCACAACACACTCCAACAAGATGCAATAATATCACCAGACAAATTAAAAGCACAGCCACTGAAAAATAAAATGTTACTATAAGTGAAAAACAAAGGTCGGACTTTGCTAAAATGTGTACAAGAACACAAAGATAATAATTTTTTTCGCAGTTTTTGGTACTATCGTACTTACCAATGACGTATAATGAAATATACACGTCACAATAGCACAGTCGTTCGTTGGTAATTGCTTTCCTTGTTTGCATTATTCAACAGATATTTTTCGTCACCAGATGTGACGCTACGCAGAAAAATTCCGTTATGTGTAATAAAAAAATGAAAAACTATGAAAAACAAAATACACATATCGCTTAATTTGTAAATACAATCCAATTTGTCAAATAATTACATTATTAGTTACGTTTTAAAGCACAGGTTTTACAATTTTGCAGAACATAAATGATAACACGACAGCCAGCGTCGTAGCTATGGTAATAAGTTATATAAAAATACGAAGGAAGAAAATATTTTCGTCCCTTTTTCTAGTGATTTGCATTCTTTTCATTTCAAATTGTTCATATCTACGCAATATTTGGTATATGCAAGCGGCTAGTTAGGAAATAACGTGTTTATTTATTACAGAATAAATATATTCTCTATAACTATGACATAATATTTGTAGATGGTTATTGCTATAAAAATAGCGGCGTGATGCACAAAACAGAATAATTAAAAAAAGCCAATAATAATTATGACATCAAAATTTTAAACTAAATTGAGTTTTTCTACCGACATTTCTTGGTAACATTTGAAATATAATAATAAGAATACGTATTTATTTTAATTATAGTTTTATTTATAATTTTCACCAGCGACTAGGTTTTGTCGTGACCGACATCGTCAGACTAATCGTTTCATCTAAATTTAAACCTTTGCGAGTTTTTTATCTTGAGCAAAATATACAAACACAATAATTTTCAACATATTACAACAGCAATCAAGTACGTTTAAGATAAAAGAATTTGGAAATCTAGGCATCTACAGAGCTTATCTGTCGTTGGTTGTTTTAAGGGGCCACTTTACACACTGTAACATTCACCATTCTGCCTATATTTAAACACCTGTATTCCTTATATTCTTCGCTCTATTAATGTTCGTGAATTTAATAAGCTGAAACCTTTATTAATGCGAGTTTGGCTGACAATAACTTTCACAAAAAAAATCTAAAACGAATTTATGTTTATTAAAAAAAAATATCTGTGATAATATTTTAGTCATGATAATAATTAATACTGTTTTTTGTAGTGATTATGAGATTGTGTAAAACCATGTAGTTATTGTTATATGCAGTACCTATGAAGAACTTTATATTTCAACATACTTAGAATATTAAAAAAATTACGCATTTAAATTTATTCGGGACTAAGGATCTGTCGGGCCCTGCGATCCTTGACCCCTCTGTAAAGATGCGTGCTAGGGTCGCCCCACTGGGACCCGAGCTCTGAGCCGTTTCTCGACTCCGAAATTGAAGTGTCCAAGCGAGCTTTCGCTAACCTTGACCTATTTTTTACGTGTAACACCGACACCCGGGGGCCTGAAGATTACCCTCATATTCAGAAGTCCATGGTATCGCATCCAATAAAAGCGGCAAACTCCATGATACCGTCAGAAATGGAGCAGAAAGCATCATTTCTGACGGGGACTTGGATATTGAGGGAAAGGTTTGATGTCCAATACAACCATCAATGGCTGTAAGCCAGGGGTGGTATTTTGAATCTTCTCTAGAGAGTGGTAAATTTGGGGATTTTTTTTTATGCGACGATACATTATATTATTTCATAAAATGACCACGCTGATGATCAAACGTCAAATGATGTATAAAACTGTTTTCCTTTTTTTTTTTAATTAATTAGGTTCAATTAGACCAAACGAATCTTGTTTTATTTTCAGTTTTAAAAAGGCAACCACAGTTTTCTACATATTTGACGTTTGATCATCAGCGTGGTCCATTAATGAAAAAAGTTAATGTGCGTGCAAAAAAAAAATCCCAAATTAACCACTCTCTGGAGCGGTAGCGTTAAGAGAAGATTCAAAATACCAACCACAGATATTCTTGTTCAATAAATATTGCCCGATACACTTAAATCTCGAATGTAAATCTATTTTAAATAATCTGTAATTTATTCTATATATTTATGTAAATAAGGATACAATATGCATGTGGAATTGTATTGACAAATACCTACAAACAGCACTTTTTTAATTGAATTACCTTATAAAATAAAATACTTGGTTTATTTACCTTCTTTTCAGAATATTGATATCTTCAATGCATATTTTATACATGTAGATAGATAAGTAAATAGATAGATAGATACTCTGCTTTAGAATCAAGAATAGTCCAGAAGGAGCGTAGAATCATATTTGAAAACATCGGACCGTTTCCAAAAATTCCCCCACTATGCCCTACTTTCGCCGCGCGCATTCGTGATGTCGCCGCGTAAAGTTGCACGATGAGAAAAATATAACCGTAACACAAATGTAGGGTAAAAAAAAAGTAATCTGTTAATTCCTCTCAAATTTGATTGTGCACGCGGAAATATTGATTGACACAATGGAGTAGATAAGTAAAGGGTCATTCAATAAGAGTAATTGAATTAATGAACTTTGAACTTAAAATATAAAACAAATTTTATTTTACATAAAACGGATATTTTTAAATCATGTTGAATAATATTTGATGTGTTAAAGATAATGTCGGTCAAATGTCCACCACATAGTTGTTTAATCTGAGGTCCAATTTTCATTAGTTCTCTCATTAAATGAGCAAAGTTTAGTAAAAAAAATAACTACCCTGGCTACATTAAGGAAATGTCCATTTTGTTTCTTCGACAATCTGACAGATGGAAAATAATTCAATTTTTAAGTAATGCATTTGCAACTTACACATTCATTTGCTAATTACACATGAAACGTGATACCATACTGTTTCTTAAAGATCCCAGATGTATTTCTACACTTTAAAACGACACAAAACGGCATTGTTGAATTCGAATCGGGAGTTGCGTACCGAGCGACGTCTACAAAGAAACTAATGGGTCAAAACGTAAAACTACTCTTTTCAGAGTAGTTGAGTCGCCTTCTGTTTGATGTGCGTATCCATTTTCTGAACTATTCTTAATTTTATGGTTTGGGTCATAGTTTGGGTAAATTTTTATTATTCCAAAAACTATTTTATTATTTATGAACATATATTTTTGTTGTCTATTGTTTGTGTCAATATTGTTATTACTTTCTATTTGTGTTGTTTTAATGTTGTTTTTAATGCTTGTTTGTTTATCTTTGCAACTTGTTTTTTACTGATGTTATCATGTTTTGACAGAAGGACCCTAATAATGGGAAAAAAATAAGGTTCTGACATAACGAATACCGGCAAAACTCTAAGCAAATGAACTCTATTGCAGGCAATGAATTCTTTATTCAAAAAATAGTTTTTATTGTACGTACTCACATTGCTAGTTCTAAGTAAGAATTTTACTTACTAAATATTTAAAAGATGCGCTATTATGAATGATACTAACAAAAAAGTATTGTGATAATTATCTCTATTTCCATGAAATAAAAAAATAATTGAATCGAATATATAAAAAAGAAAGTAAAATGTTATAAATATAATGGTTACCAAGGAAAATAAGCCAGCGCCAAAACTCAACTGCGTCAATAGCGCGAACTATATTTTCAATATGGCGGGCTTGGCTTGTAGCCTCTGCCGCTAGATGTCTCGCTGCTTTGGCAAGCGATCGCTCCGCAACCCGAAGCTCTGCTCTCTGGATTTGCAGTGCCTCTCGGATATCTAGCGAGAAAAATCGTAAGCTTTAGCCGATACCACAACCATAAATAATAATTTAGTTACGTATTTAACCAAAGGATGGGACTAACTCGTGATGGAAATCCATTTTCTCGCGATTGAAATATTGAAAATGTACCTGTTCTTGTGATATATAATTTATGATTACGGACATGTATATACACAAAAAAGTTACGTTTTTTTTAACGAAACAGTTTGATACTGTTTGTTTGTTTTAATTTATTGGAATATAAACGAATCTATAAATTTGGTTAAAAGAACTTTTATTAAATTTTAAAACTTGCTTTCCTGAAAAATTTCTTAAGCTGAATTTTAAAAGATATTTTTTCTTTATACAATGTATACCTACCTACGACAGATTCATCACTCTCTTCCCGCACCCAATGGTGCATAGGGCACTGCATTAGTACATCAATTGCTGCGTATTTTGATCGCTTTTGCTCAGCGTCGTAGCTGGTGGCATGAGCGCTCTTGGCAAGATTTTAATTTTGCGCCTCTCAAGACTTGAAAGAAAGAGGAACGAAGGCTGTGGGTCCGCAAAGTGCGCCCTCTAAGGGTTCGCCGCCTGGCCAGCTACTCTAGCTAGCTACGACGCTGTTTTTGATACATGAATGTAATATTTACATTTGATTTATTTTTATAAATGAAGCACTAACTTTGTGGTTATCCATTATAATAAGTTAATTGTACCGTGATAAAAAAGCTTGTGGTAGCTTTAAAACCGGTCGTTAGAAGAAATAAAAAATAAGTTATTTAAAATAAAGTTGTTATTAACAAATTACAGCAGGGATGGATTAAACCTTAAAAAAGGAAATATGAAAGTCTAGGTATTTACAGGGCTTATGACCTGTCATTGGCTGGTTTAAGTGGCCACTTTACACACTGTGTAACATTCACCATTTTGCCTTTGTTTAAACATCAATATTTCTTCCATTTGTTGATTTTAGTGAGGTTAAAGAGCTGAAAACTTTATTGTTGTAAAAAATTTCATCTGACTGAATTATTTCACATACTAGGCAACGCCTGAAAAGGATTTTCCAATTTTTAAACTTCTTTTTGGACCAGTTGGTTTAATTACAATATTTGAGTTTGTCCAAATGTTTGTAGACAAAATACTAGATTTCACCCTCTCAGGAGTCATTACGATTAACAAATTACAACAGGGATGGATAATACTTAAAAAAAGGAAATATGGAAGTCTAAGCATTTACATGGTTTATGACCTGTCATTAGCTCGTTTAAGTAGCCACTTTACACACTATGTTACATTCACCATTTGTTGATTTTTTAAATATTATTTGTAATATGATCAGTCTTACGCTTCAGTTCCGGGAACTACAAAAAAATTCAGTGTAAAAATATATTTTATAATAAATGTTTCAAATCCACGTTGGAAGTCGAACCCTAGACCTCTTGTATGGTAGGCAACGCGCTGACTATTAGACCTTGTGCAAAAACGATTTACCAGCCTTAAAGATGCCTACTTAGGCGAAAGCGCTCTTTGGTCAAGTTAAACAAAATAATCAAACTTGACCAAGGAATTTTATTGATATTTTTACTAAAATCCTTTAAGGTTTTACGTAGCGAACAGCAATATAAAGAAACATGAATTTTTTTCAAGGTATTTTTTTTGGCTGCCCGCAATAGACATGAGATTCAGTAAATTTATTACATGATGATAGAAAATGATTTTGCTAACCTTCAATAACGTGTTTGGTTTGATTTGCCACAGCTTTCGGGATGTCCGCAAATTTGTTTCTGGCATTTTCAGCGGCCTCTGTTAAATTGCGCGCACTAAGCACATCCGTTAAGGGCTCCAGTTGATTTTCTGTAACCTTCAAGCAAATAACAACTAAATAATAAATACGAAATAAAACAACTGAAATTCTCTAGACTCCTTATAAGAATATCAGAAAACTTTATAATGTTTCGTAAAATATTTCTAAAATAATTATAAAAAACATTGGAATAACTATTTAAGACTAGTATTTATAGAACTCTGAGTGCGTTCACGCGAAAAAGTAATATTTTACATAAATAAGCCCCAAATTTGGCATTTATAGATAAATCTCACTAAGGGTTATTTGCACGAAAAGAGGTGACATTTTTTACGCAACCATTTTGAAGAAAAAGTATAATTTAATAAACTTTAACTTTTTCAGTGTAATTTGCCCTAAACTGTTGGTTGATTGTTTAGAATCATATATGTACGAAAGAAAGGTTAAATGTATTGGTTCTGTTTAAATCCAGTAAACACAAAGGAATCAATATTCCCTTCTCCATCTCTGTTGAAATAAATAACAACTTTGCTTGCTAATTAACTAATTAATTGGCTACAACAGCGATGAAGAACATTTAAGAGAAGGTAACATAGAAGTCTAGGCATCTACAGGGCTTATGACCTGTCATTGGCTGTTTCAAGTGGCCACTTTACACACTGTGTAACATTCACCATTCTGTCCATATTTGAACATCTATATTCCTTCAATTATTTCATGTGTTGATGTTTGTGAAGTTAAAGAGCTGAAACCTTTATTAATGCGGGTGCGCGTCATAAGCCCTGTAGATGCCTAGACTTCTATATTACCTTATCGTAAATGTTCTTCATCGCTGTTGTTATATGTTAATGTTAACAGCTCCCCAGGGAGTTGAATCCAGTCCTTCTTTACAAAAAATTGGACAAACTCAAAGTATTGTTGATAATTATTTGGCGTCTAAAAAACAACACTGAAACAAATAATAAACGCATTTATTTTCACAAGACTAACTGTTTTTTTTTTTTTTTTTTAAACAACATATATTTGGTTGCGCCACATGTACTGTGTATATGAGAATTGCACATTGATTTGTAGGTTGCAGTGTTAAATTTATTGCTAGTTAGTGAACCCTAGTGAAAATGTTGTAATTATCCTACTGTGGGTACAAACTTTTTATCCCCGGCCTAATAACAACTGAACTGTCACCGAGTAATCACGTGCTTTTTTAATTTAATAATTTGTTTTAGCAATCAATAAGTCATTGTGTCGTGTTGTCGCATATTAATAACTAAGAAACAGATCCTGACCATCAGAATCTGATCCGGCCTGCCGCGAGAGTATTGTCCCAACAATAAGATGCCAAGAATTCCGTACAAGGTTGATAATTGCATCCCTTTGTATTATAGTACGAGGGCAAAGAATAAAGATAACGCAAATCCGCAAACCAGCAAAAATTCGAGCGTCTAATAATCATGTCTTGGTTCCTTCTACTTTTATATGTAAAACATTGTTTGGATAAATTTTTACAACGACAATACACGTAGATTATAAGGCTAATAAATACACCCCCAACCCCAAAATGATTTATTAGTGTAATACATTCGTACGCAAAGATGAAACTTTTTTATTATCAAAGGCAGAAAATGCCTGCGAAAATTTTGAAATTGTATTTAACTTATTTTATTTTTAACGAACCATTCTGCTTACGTTACCTGTAACGAGTCGAAGAACTTTTTTAGACGAAATGAACTGCTTGTAAATAAGTTTTATTTTGGATTGATTGATTGTAAAGAAATGTGTTGCTACAAAAAAATAAAAAAATTATGCACACTTCTAATTAAATTAGATATTTTGTTATAATACCACTAGAATTTATTTTGGGGAACTACTATATTTATAGTCTCGGGAAGCACAGATCTTTTTATCTACGCGTGTAGAACTAAAATGTAAATTTAACGTTAATATATTAAAATAAAAAATCTGAGCGAAGATGAGCGAATGAAGAATTTCAGTGCAACGAGAAACTGGGTATAAAAAATGTTTTCTTACGCTTGTACCACGAAGTTTCTCAAAAATAACGACTGATAAACGAATTACTTTAAACAGAGTCACAAGTTCTCTGAAATCAACCAATGACATGTTCTGATACATTTCCAGCTACCGGAAAGCCATTCCCCCAATCAGGATAACTCACCGCAGAGAACTTGAGACGTCGCGCGTCGCGTGGCTGGCGGAGTAATTTAAAAATCACGGAACATTAAACTCATAAAGCTGGTAATACAATACATAATATTTACTTTTTATTTAGCTCAGTTTGATAGTCTATATGGACAAACAAATGACGGAATGGAACCATTTCTTTAATTCGCATGAAATCAAACCCCTTCATTCTATAACAAGTAAAGGTTAAATAATAAATAGCTTAAAAAATTATAATAATACAAAATTTTAAAATCACTTACCCATATTAGGGAAATAAACCCTTCTCCTTCATTAGCTTCTCCCACCCCTGTAGGAATTTTTTTTCCTGTATATTTTAACTACACGTGAAGATTGAAAAATCTGTGCTTTTCGAAACTTTACTTTAGTGCTCCGAAACAAATTCAAGTGGTCTCACAAAAATATATTTTATTGAATAAATTTAATCAAGTTATTCCACAATTTTAATGCTAATTCTAATACAATTGCACATATTTGTTGTCAACAAATAAAATGATCTTTTTGATACATTTCATACTTCGCCTGCCATAATTAATTATAAAATAATGTCAAGAACAACATAATTATCATTTATTTTCATTATTTTTAAATCTTGAAATAGGGCACTCATAAACATATTCTAATGAGTGCTCTAATAGTAACAATGCACATATATTTAATTTACAAGTTTTTTAACACATTCTGCTTGAATTTTGTTTTTTTTTCTTTACCAATGCTTTTTCCCATTTATAAAAAAATAATATTAAAATTAGTGATTTCTTTACTACTTAATTATTTATTTGGTTTTTCTGAAATTTTTCTGTTTGTTTTTATAAATCTGTGGGTAAATTGAATTGCACACTTAAGTAACTTTGTTGTAATTTTTTTAAGAGTCATAACTACCACCATTATTTTTTTATTGTAATCTTTTTTAATTATTTTGCAAACTATTTTTTATTTATTTATAAATAAAAAATCACATTATTATATACATCGCTCGAGGTTTAGCAGTTGGGAGTGGGTACAAAGTTTATTTTCGATGTCGGAATTTATATGGCGACATTTTTACTCCGTAGTTGACATATCTTCATGCAAAAGTTCTGATATATTTACTTCATGCATTTCAAAACTGTAAATATAAAACTTTCTTCAAGCAAGATAACCAACTTTGCCAATATTCAAGGATAGTACGATGTACGACTTACATATCTCTCTAGCTGAAGAATCATTCAGAAAGCAGTCTAAAAAAGCTATTAGTTAGGTGGTACAAAAACACTCGGGGTATTTAGTATGAACGTCTGGTTTATAGTATAGGTAGATTAAAGTTATAAAAATTCAGAGCATTATAAATGGTATAATCAACCTTTTCTTAGATTTACTAATTTCATTGATATTTTTAATATGGTAAATAATTTTACTTGATTTAGAGAAATTATATAAAAATTTACATGTTTTATTTTTTTAAGGAATAACCCGATAATATATATTTTAGAGGCTTGTCAGCAGATGGAAACGAGAGAATATGGAATACGTTATGAAGAATACACTGCAACGGCCAGACCAATTGAAAAAAAAAACTTTCATGGATTTTTTCTTGCAACTGGCGGGAATCAAACCCGCGACGACAGTTTTGGAATTAATCGTTTAACCAACTGCGCCGCAGTGTCAAAATTTTTTTAATGAAATTATTTGCATTGTTAATGTCAATGAAATAAAACACATATTAAAAAAAAAAAACATTTAAAATTCCATACTAAAACTTTAAAAAAAATACAAATAATTAATCTCCATCAAATCTTGTAATGTTAATCAACAATATAATAACAATAAATTCAAATGTCAAATAATTTAATTTTTCAATCTTCTTTTTCTCTGCATGCCCTGTTAGGTATCCGCAACGTTGGCAATCACTCTGGCGAAGGTCTCTCTGTCCTGTGCGGCCCGGAAAATTTTCTCCACAGTCCTGAAGCCAGTCCAGTCTCGTATATTACGTAGCCAAGGACATCTGTCTTTATCCAGCCCCTCGGGGACCCTAATCTTGCCCTTTAAAATTGAATTAAGCAAGTGGCACTTTTCTCCACGCATTATTATTATTTTAAAAAAAAATTTATAAACATAAACGCCAAATCTGCCTTTTACAAAAATTTATAATACAAACATATTTAGCTAAATATATATTTTTTTAAAACATAAATTTCCTTTTACCCAAGATTTATTAAAAAAATAACCTAAAAATAATACACCATATTCAGTAAAAAACTTAACCAATTTGACAATAAATGTAAAAAACAAATAAAATAATAAAATATTTAAGAGTAATATAACAAAAAAATCATAAGTACGGTTTTATACAGCTGGGCAAAGTGAATAAAACATTGTATATATTATGAAATGCATAAATAAATCAATGAAATTACCATTCACCATCTTTGAAGAAGTTCAAAAGGTTTGTTCTATAGGAACAATACCCTACATTAAATATATCAGATACGTGGGAATAACTATTCCCGAGTTCATGAAGTCTGCTTAATACGGCATTACAAGTATACACTGTTCGTAAATTGTTGCTACAAAAATGTATGCCCCAGGTACGAAATTTAATGGTAGTTAAGAGTTCTTTGTTTGTTATAGCTCGACTTAAAACTTCTGAGTTCGTTATCAGGTCTGTCCAAGATATCTTATGCATTCTGCGATGTAACCATATCTCAAAAGCCTCCAGTCTGTTCATAGTATTCACCTTCAGTGTCCAAGTCTCACAGCCATACAACAATACAGATCACACATGACCTTTTAACAATCTTCGACTTATTTTCAAGTTTAGATTAGCATTTCAGAAGAGGGACTTCATTTTATTAAAAACAGCTCTTGTTGTCTCAATTCTGCATTTATTTTCTATATCTGGGTCGAGGGTTTCTGTTTAAATACTGCCGAAGTACTTAAACTTGTCCATTTTTTCAATGTCACTACCCATCAATTGAAGAGAAAATGTGGATTTGTTTATTCGGCCAAATGTTAACTATTTTGTTTTACTAACATTAATTGTTAAACCCAGTTATTCACTAAACGTATCCACTCTTTTTAACAGCTCCTGAAGATCGGTAATGGTATACTCCAGCAAAACAGTGTCGTCGGCGTACCCGATATTGTTGATTACAACTCCATTGATCTTAGACCTGTTCAATTGTTGTTTAGCGCTTTCTTAAAAATACAGTCAGAATATAGGTTGAAAAGCATGGGAGACAAGATACAACAATGTCGCACTCAACTAACTAATTATTAATTGTTTTTAAAGATATTTTACTGTATGCAGCTAGCTATTGATCATGTGCAATCAATTTATAATCCCAGTGAGTGAAGAATTCCCTTTCCCCTTTTCTCAATCCAATGAGGTGCATATTATGAACTTCTGTATTACTTTCCTTCAGCACAAAATTGCTAAGGCCACCAGATTACAGAGAACTCCTTTGGCAGCTTTTCTCGTTCGGCAACGAGCAAATATTCCGTGTATGTAGGCACCGTCAAGGAAACTTATGTCCTCAGATGCGGTGTGCGGTATGTGGTGGGCAAGCTGTATGCAGCTAGTTTAGTAACAATATAAATACATTTATAGCACAAATTTTACACTTCAAACCTTAATATCTTAAAATTATGTTTTTACACATTCATAATTTTGGCGTTGGCCCGACGATATGTGATGTGACAATATTGTATGGACAAATTACAACAGGGATGGAGAATACCTTAAATAAGGGAATATGGAAGTCAAGGCATTTACAGTTTAGTTCGGTTTAAGTGGCCACTTTACACACTGTGTAACATTAACCATTTTGCCTATGTTTGAACATCCATATTTCTTCAATTCTTCCATTTGTTGATTTTAGTGAAGTTAAAGAGCTGAAACTTTTATTGTTGTGAAGAGATTCATCTGACTGAATTATTTCACATACAAGGAAACGCCTGAAAACAATTTTCCAATTTTTAAACTTCTTCTTGGACCAGTTGGTTTGATTACAATATTTGAGTTTGTCCAAATGTTAGTTGCCTAGACTTCCATATTCCCTTATTTAAGGTATTCTCCATCCCTGTTGTAATTTTCAAATCTTAATGACTCCCGAGGGGGTGAAATCCAATCTTTTGTCTACAAACATTTGGACAAACTCAAATATTGTAATATTGTATTGGTTTTTAGTATCGAGAGCAAGCATTATTTTAAAATATCGGTCTTTATTACATTAAGTCGCATTGCCAATATGCACATAATTTGATTTATGATGCAGCAAGCAAAATTGATCAGTCTCTTGTTCCATACAGAGACATACCCTTGTTTAATTCTCCTTGCGCGATGGTAGAACATTAACGTTGGAGATAAATTACTATCAAGTCTCTACATTATTCTCATGATAGATTAATTGTTTGTGTAACTAATGGATGATCAATATTGGAATATTATTAGAGAGGTGATTGTGTTGGAAATTGACCGTATCGTCTTCATTTGTTACTGACACCATTAATCAATTTCATTTAAGTGTTAATTTGATTCACAAACGTACATAAATCATACCGTTCATTTTTCGTTCCCTAGTTTGACTATTTTTAATAGTCATCATCTTTTGTTTACGGGGTCCTTTATTTGAGTTGAGAAAAACAAAGGGGCACTTAAAATGTTTTTTGGCAATTCATGAAATCACCATTTCGAGAAGCTAATTCAATTTCCATAGAATTTTTCGTTTACTCATATCATTGATACGCACATTTTTTTTTTTTATTTGAACGGGGCACTACGCAAGATCGTAATACACTAACGATCGGGTTAAAACCATTTTATTTTGTGTATTTTACTTCGGGATTGTGTTTTTATATAGTCCCTTAGGTAACAACACCGAAATTCATTTTTTATATTTTTACAGGACGGCGATAAAAACTGCTTATTTTATAGAATTGAAAAAGAACAGGATTTAGAGTTTTTAATGGACGACTGTTTATGGATAAAGTTTTATTTTAATAAATTTTAAGACGTAATTTAGTTGAACTTTTCAGTAAAATAAGGAGTTTTTTCATTGTCCTGTAAAAATAACAAAAATGACTTACGCTGTGTTGTTACTTAAGAAACGATATAAGTATTAAAATCTCATTTAGTATTATTGTTTCATTTACACTTTTTAATACCATGTACTCGTATAATTGACAGAAATGTCATGTATAAATAAATAAAAAATAAGTGAAAATTATATTACGCAATTTAAAAATAATAAAAACCGTTACTGGTTTTCTTAAAAAATATATTTTTTTCCCTCATAGTTTCATAGACTCGTATTGTTTCCTGTCTATTATATTTTTTTTCATATACTTTTATATATTTATTGTTTTTTCTATTATTATTACATAGGTTACCAGTACACGTAAATAAAAGTAGGAAGAATTCCGCATAGGCACCATCTGTGCGTTGATACAACTGATTTAATCAGTTTTACGTGACATGACGATTTTATGGATAAAATTAGACATACATACTGATACATACATGCTCACACACATATCCATACATAACATACATGTGAATATACGCACATACTTGCATACACATATATATTTTAGTACAAAACACAAAAACAAAAAAGCAACATATTTTGTTAGTAGTTTAGCTAAAATAATCAAGCAAGATCCCTTTTTTAGCATATTTTTTAATGATGCGATTGGTTAAGCTTCTCATGTCTCTCACATTATTAGGAAATACATTGTTTAGTCTAGAAGCGAAAAAGAGTTCATGTCTCTGTTCTAGTTTAGTTTTACGAAGGGGTACTTTGATTTTAAGGTTAATTTTATTCCCATTTTATAGCATCGTTCAAAAATTGTAAGAAAATGATAAATAATTAATTAAATCAGGGATGGAGAATACATTGAAGAAGATAATATGGAGGTCTAGGCATCTACAAGGTTTATCACCTGTCATTGGCTGGTTTAAGTGGCCACTTTGCACACTCTGTAAAATTAACCATTCTGCCCATGTTTGAATATCCTCATTTCCTCAACTCTATCATCTGTTGACTTTTGTGAAGTAAAAGAGCTGAAACCTTTATCACGTGCGTAAGATTCATCCGCTGAACCAAATTTTCAGGCGTTGCCTAATAGGTGATTATTCCCGTCTCAAAAATGTTTTCCCTCTCTGTTGAAATAAATTTAAATATGAATCTCCCTAAGGAGGAAATCCAGCCAGTCTGCGAGCATTTGGGCATACTCAAACATTGTTTTCTTGTATTTATTCAGTACTTTTGTTTGATTTTTTAAAATGCAGAAATTTGTATTTAATATGAAAGATATCAGGTAGTTGAAATGGGAAATTCGGATTTTTCTTTCGTCAAGATTTACAAAAAATTGAAAGATTTTTATGAATCCCTTGCAACATAAAGAAACGTTTTGTAAGTGGGTAAATGCAAATTGAATTTAGAGCCTTAATAAATACGCCGAGGCTGTAAATGCGATAATGTGATCAGGATAAAAGTAGGGTGTAAGGATAGAAAGCCTCCAAGCCCTCTCAGCTCATTCCATCCTTCATACGTGATTAGGTAGGCGCTGGCGCGATCCAGTAGACCACACGAGGCGTCTATGCCAACATCGTATGGTTTCCCAAAGGGTGTGACTTGACGCAAAAGAAAATAAGAATAAAGATTTGAATCAAATATTCGAAAGTCAATGGAAAAAATGCCGGGAATATATTTTATTTTTTGAATAAATATTACTTTATTGCCGAGTAACTTCAAAAACTACAACAAGGTAACTTTAAAATCAGGTTATGATTTCATTTCATCACGACTTGCCTATTTGTGCAATTGTGGACTAAGATGGAGATGCAGAATATGTGTTTTTAGTAAGTAACTCAAAAATGCTGATTTTGAAGTTTTTTTGCTATTTTTATTTTATTTATTTATTTATTCATTTTATCATAAATACAATTAAATGTTCACTTTGCCCATCTAAAATAATACATACCCCGTTCCAAGCTAGGCAATTACATTTTAATACATGATATTGGTTTACAAGTTAATAGAACGCACAGACTAATAAAATATAAACTAACTCGTTTACACATTTTGATACATATACATACACACATATACATATACACATATACATATGTACATACATAAACATATATACACCAGGGGCGAACCGTGTATAGAAGCAATTATTCTCAGCTTACCGTTATATTTGACTAACCTTAAAAATGTTTTTTTGTAAATTTATTTACAGAAAAACAAACAAATAATTACCATTTAATTTAAATCATTTACACCGTTTGTATTTTTATCCTAATATAAATATAAATTTTAATAAAGCATGCCCAGCGCCTGCGGGGAGCCGAAAAACTAACCGATTATTCCGGCTTATTTTTTCATACAAATAAGTGTACTATATTTTGAATATATTAACCCCAGTGCGGGTTTTTTCCTAGATTAAACTTGCAGATTACACAAATTATTTGAAGATTTTTGATTTGGAAAACCGTATTTCATACATTTTTTCTTAAGGCCTATTTTCCTTTGAGATGGTACTTTTAACATAAGACATAATTACTTTCATGCGTCATATTGCAGGACATAAAGCGCTCCACGCGGCCGTTTTTAGCACTAGTAATTACTAGAACAATGCGGCCAGTTGATATTTGAATTGAATACCTAATATCGACTGAATTCATCATGGAATTTTTTATTTATTTTTTAATGAATTATATATTAAAGTAATGGATAATATATCTATATAATATAATATATCACAAAGTTACATCGTTTGAGTTGATTTCATGGATGAGAGTTGTTGTATCACACAGAACCACAGAAAATATCAATTTATAGTATTTACTTCTTACATTTAATTATGTACCTCCTATGTAGGTACAAATAAATGATATTTTTATAGCTTAACTAACTAACTAACTAACCATCACGCCATTTCCCCGGAGGGGTAGGCAGAGAGGATAGAACGCCACACCACTCTGTCCTGGCACACTTCCTTTGCTTCCTTCACATTCATACATCTTCTCATGCACGCACGTCGATTATTCCGACTTTTCACATGACCACTTTCAAGAATTTGTTGTACTTGATCATGCCATGTCTTTCTCGGCCTTCCTCGACTTCTACAACCAGACACATTCGCATCATAAATCTTTTTAGCCGTTCTTTCATCATTCATTCGCTCTACATGACCGAACCATCGCAAAAGACCTTTCTTAATTTTGTCGATAATAATTAACTCAGCCTTTATAGTTTATGGCTTACCTTTATTGCTTACCTTTAAATAAAATCACCATTCGCCACTGATATACATATACACATATATATACATACATATATACATATATGTACATACATCCATGCGCATAAATATACAAAAATTCATAAAACATAGACAATTTATTTACTATAATGCGAAACTTCATGATTGCCATTTGTATCTATATTTTTAAAATTATTATTATTTTATATTTTATTTTCAACATCCAGTAAGCATCTCCAATCCGCGGCATGCATCAACCTTTCTGACTCCCTACGACCAATGTCATGAAAGAGCGATGTCAACAAGTTATCTACATACTTGTCATAATTATCCCACAAATATTTATTAACCCAAAACTGTATAAAAATGTTTTTGGTTTAGTGACTGACCGAAAAAGATTTTCAGCCGAAACGAAAACCGAATTTCGACTTCTGTTCTAAAAACGCATAAAATTAGGCATTTTCATTTTAACCTTGCAAGTTCATGAAAAAAAATGTTAAATAAAACGACATGAAACGAACGGCATAAATTTAATGAGTAAATTGGTTTATTTTTCGCGATCCTTGGTTCTATTTCAATATTTTGAGTTTGTCCTAATATTTGTAGACAAAATACCGGATTCATCTGATCGAAATATTTCACATACTAGGCATTACCTGAAAGCAATTTCTTAATTTTTAAACTGCTTTTACCAGTTGGATTTACCACATCAGATCAGATGAATCTGTTTTTAACAATAATGGTTTCAGTATTTTCACTTCACTAAAATCAACACATGGAAGAATGAAAGAAATATGGATGTAAAAACATGGGCAAAATAGTGAATGTTACAAAAGGTGTAAATTGGCCACTAAAATCAGCCAATGACAGGTCATAAGCCCTGTAAATGCCTAGACTTCCATATTATCTTCTCTCAAATGTTTTCCATCCCTGTTGTAATTTGTTTGAGCTTTTTATTTCGTTTTTACGTTATACATATAACTTACATTCATCAGTTTTTCTTTCTATCAGAAACTCTCACTTATTAATAATAAAAAGTCACAAAAAACTTATAAAAAATCAAAGAAAAAAGATCTTAAAACTACTAACCATAGTAAAAAAATCACAAAATCTTTTATTTTAATTTTATTTTATTTTATTTAGAAAACAACAAAACAACATTTTATGTGCTAAACTTCGTGCTGTAGGCATTAGAGATCCCTTTTTATCGTTTTTAAAATCCTACCTCTCACATAGAAAACAAAGTGTAAAAATCAATAACTTCATATCAAATAGCTTCCTAGTAACTTCTGGTGTACCACAGGGTGCCCACTTGGCCCCTCTTCTATTTAATCTGTTTGTTAATGATGCTGCTAATGTTTTTTCTTTTACAAAATTCTGGCTTTTTGCTGACGATAACAAGATACTTAAGCTAATTAAAAATATTGATGACTGTGTCAGACTCCAAGAAGACATAAATGCATTTCATACTTGGTGCAAAACTAATAACATGGAACTTAACATCGATAAATGCAAAATTATTTCATACCATAAATGTAAACATCCTTTTATTTTTGATTATAAACTTAATGGCCAAGTTCTTTCGATTGTCACCTCTATAAGAGATCTTGGAGTGATCCTAGATAATAAACTAACTTTTCTGGAACACTTTGATAATATAGTAAACAGATCCTTAAAAATTTTAGGCTTTATTAATAGAACTACGTCTGATTTCCAAAGTATGCTTACACTTAAAACACTTTATTGCTCTTTAGTTCGCCCTATTCTTGAATATGCATCTGTAATCTGGTCCACTCATTATGCTGTTCATATCAAGCGCCTTGAATCAGTTCAACATCGTTTTATAAGAAAAATTGCATGGAAGATGGGATTGGAAAGAGGAGACTATTCATAATCTGATATGGAGAGGTTTTTAAGCATATCAAGTCTTGAAAAACGCAGATGCATTGCAGATATAATCTGCATGTATAAAATTATGAACTGTCTCATTGATGCCCCTGAAATTTTGCAAAAGATTCTTTTTAACGTTCCCACCCGTAGACTAAGAAATAATGAAATGCTTTTCCTCGGTCACTACAGGACCAATTATGGTGCACAGTCGCCTTTGCCCAGAATGATCAGGCGGGTGAACGATCATCAAGATCTTGATTATTATGGTGTAAGGATGTCTTTCTTTACAAATCAGCTAAAGAATCTGTATAGTTAGCCTATGCTTTTTACTTAATCTAAAAAATCTATCATCTGTCTTTGCTGCTTATTTCTGTTCCTTATATTTTTTTATTCCTTTGTAAAAATTTCTTTTAATTGTAATGTTTATAATGGACTTTGTCCGTAAATAAATAAATAAATAAATAAATAAATAAATAAAACATACAGTCATACAAAATAAGTACTAAAAACAACATTTTTTTAACATAAAAAGACCAATTAAGTTTTCATAAATTAAAAAGATATGAACATTAAATGTGACAAAAAATAAAAAATAAATAAGAATTTTAAGTGAAAAAAGGATAATTGTTGACATTTGCGTTTTCCATGGAGGTAATAAATTAAAATAAATAAAAATACCGAATGCACACTCCGAGCCATCCACGCACACACATGAACGCACATATAAAACATACACAAACATATACATTACATGCGGCACATATACATAGCATAAACCACTCAAGATGTACATTCAGCAACTATATTATACTATACTATATTATACTATATTATATTATGTTAGATTGAAACAAATTTAAGGTCACAGGTCACGCAGCTATGTCAAAAGTCATAAGATGCACCCGAGAGAAAGAGCACTCGAGTTCTTATAATTTATTTAAATATTTTTATTTTCAGACTATTTCCTAAAAGTTGTAAATAACTTGTGCTGTAAAAATGGAAATCGAGTTGTGGTAGAGAGGGATTTGAACCTCGGACTTGGCCCGTGAGTCCTCAATACTACCACGGGACCACAAACCGGTATTTTAAATATGAAATACCTTCATGTTGTTCACTTATAAGTCCTATTTATAATTTGAATTTAACATTTTAACTCATGTTTTCTTATTAAAATCGTGATTTGAATTTAAGAGATGATTGGCAAACTCTAAAAAATATTATTATTTAAACATCTAATATGTTTTTTAATGCAGAAATGAAATCTACGTGACGTTCTCCAAATACACCTTTATATACATAATGGTGTCAACCATTAAACCGTTCAACCCTTTAGCAACTCTCCTCCCCTAATCCCCACCAAAAAATTCTGTAACACATCGTTAAATATTATTAAACCAGTGCATGGTCGGAGGTGGTGGTGTCTGCCTCCCTTTTAACTCTGCATGTAATTTATTTATTTTTTCGTAAATATTACGTATACCACGGTGATCGTAAAGGTTATATTGTATTTTTGTATTTGCATGCTGGCGTAGTGAGTGTCCTGATCAAGAGACGGGTATGTCTTGAAACTGGTAGACATGAAAAAGTCGGCGAGTGGTTGAATACTAATATTTACTAACAGTAATTAAGCGAGTGACATTAGCCTTATTAATGCTTAGATTTTCGTATTTCCTTTACAACTTTTTTTTCTGTTCCAATAAATGTTGATACATAATAAAAATTAACTACTATGGGGAGCAGGATATCAAAATGACATAAACAGACTACAAAGACAACAAAATAAAATATTAAAGTTAGTTTATGACCTTCCCTATCTGACTGCAACTAAAGAATTTTTTAAACAAACTAAGCAATTAAATATAACTGAACTGTTTCAACTAGAATCATTAAAATTTATCCATAAATTAGCCACTAATTTAATTGTAGACGAAGAACTAAAACTTGTAAAAAATTGTAGTCAACATGGACATAATACGAGAATACCAGACAAATACTATATCCAACTTTCTAAAACAGGACAAAGACAATCAAGACTAATGAACCAGGGACTGAAATTATACAATAAACTACCAGACAAAACTAAACAAAAGACTCGGACAAACTTTTCAAAAGACGTAAAAAATATTATTTTGAACAACAGAGTATGAATGAAAAATGTATATAAATGTAATAATCCGTAAGGGTTTATGAATAAATTTTCAAATAAAAAAATAAAAAATAGCCTTGTGTACAAATATTTGGAGATACTAAAAAAATGTAAATGTATCCAACATTGATTTACTAGAAATGTTCTCTTCTCTTATTCCTCTTTGTTAGGAAAAATCGCAATCAAAATATTTTTGTTATTATGACTTACATGATAAATGCAGTGACTTTGAAGACGATTGTAAGCAGTTAATAAATAATTGTTAGAAAATCAAGTGAGTCCGCAATACTGCCACATAAGAAAAATCCTTTTTTTCTGCTTTATTGTTTATTGTACAAATCTTAAAAAATTATTCTCTTTGGAGTGTACATTTTCCTAATACTTTGTTTCTCTGTTCAGAAATCTATCTAAATCAAATCTTACCTAAAAAAAACGATTGTAAGTAAACATACACTGTTTTTATTTTAATATGTGATTACGAAAAAAAGTGACATTATTTTCATAAGTTTAGGAACACTGATCAAATGTGTGCATAGCGTCGGCGTCGAGACGTTGCCAAGATTAGTCGGTAAGTACGTCGCGTAGGTGGGTGTGGGAGGGGGTGTAATAATACAATAAGAAGTAAATCAAGCTAAACACTGTATTAGTATTATTAGTCAAGCTCGCTAACAACTGCCTTAGGAGAAGCGTTCGGTTATTATAATCTATAACCGCATTATCTTAGCACTTCCATTACTCTTGGGAATAAACAAGAAAAATAAATCCGTAAAGTTTGCCGAAACTTCGGGCGCAGACGTAGGTATAATTTATTTTAAAAACTTTTGTTTTGCTTGGAATGCCGGAGAGTCAGAACACTTTAAGAGTTAAGATTTCCCGAATTAATAAGAAATAATTTTATTCCTCTAAATTATTATACCTACTCTAAATTGATTCTTGAAATTAAAACAGTAAATTATTTTGGAAACAATGAAGGTATTTTTTAAAAAAACGTCTTGAAGCTATTATTACTTGCTCTCTTGTTTTGTGCTTTTAATTCGATGCATGCTACTCTTTACTGTCTATTCGCTACTCATAAAGTACTCCTCACTCGCTACTTGCTACCTTCTACTCAATATTTCCATCTCGCTTCTTCCCACTTGCTACACGCTGCTTTCATTCTGTTCCATACATCTCGCAACTTAATACTCGCTACTTCCACCTCGCTACCTATATCTCGCTACTTATATCTCGCTACTTCTATCTCGCTACTTTCATCTCGCTACTTTCATCTTGCTACTTACTATTCGCTACTTCCCATTTGCTTTTTTCCTCGGTACTCACGACTTGTTCTTCGAAAATTGAACGCCGTACTCTGGACTCTAGAACTTGGACAATTTAAAACTTACGAAACCTTTAAGTTAATTTTGCCATAGAACTCAAGTCGTATCTACATTTTTTATTTGCAAAAAAAAATCCTTTGATATTACATTTTACAAATACAGTGCGTTCTGATGTTTAAAAATCCTATATTAATGTGTTTGTGCCTGTTGGTAAACGAAATAGCATATCAATTTCAGTAAGCACACTAGAATTATTATATTTGAAAACTTATTGATACGCACACATTAATCAGAGGTTACTTAAATTTTTAATGGACTATACGGTAGTAAAAAAAATTAGTTTAGAATAATATCATTTATCTTTTTTTCATTTTTTCAATTTAAAAAGTCTTTTTAAATTGAAAAAATAGATCGTCTCGAAAATGACTCAAGCGTTAGAGGATAATGGAATACGATTCCTTACTACATCTGTTCGGAATTTTTTGTACTTAAGCAATTTCCTTCCGTAAGCCTTCAAGGACCCGAAGGTTTTTCTAATAAAGAAATGTATGGCGTAGCCGGTTAAAGGTGAAACTATGTGTAAGCTTAAGGTGAGAGTTAGGTGTAAGAAAAGTCTTGAGAGGAAACAATTTAGAGATAAAAGAAAAATTAGGAAAGCGTCGTAGTTTGACAGGAACATAAATATGTTGTTTAAAGGTGAAAAAAATACATTGTTTTTTAATCTGTGAAGTGACTAACAAACACAAAGTTTTATTATGTTTGTTAGTTATTATTATTTGTTATATAATTTAAAATTTCAAATGCTCGCAGTTTATTGCTAAAAATATCAGCGTTACCATAAAATAAAGTTAATATACGCACATGCATGAATTCGATTAAATTTAGCAACATGAAAAGCAACAATACAGAAAATTTAAAAATAAAGTGAAAGATCATACATATGTATGTACTAAAATAAGTAAGTATTAAATCAATAGATATTTGAAATAAGACGTCATTTGTAATATTAAATAACACTTCTGGTTAAATACGCAGTTTATATTATTTATGTTGAGAAACCACTAGTAGGGAGATTTATTTTGACATATTTTAAATTACTTAAACATTTTGTCGACAAAGACTAGATTTCACCCCCCAGGGAGTTCTTGTATAAGATAAACATATTAGAAGAAAATATTTAAAAGAAGGGAATATGGACGTCTAGGCATTTAGGGATTATGACCTGTCAGCGTTGTCTGTCACACTGTCAGTGTTCTCCGAACAGCTAAGGTGTTCTTGAATACTCGTATTCTTAGGCTTCTTTATAACTTATTGCTGCGAAGCAGATTTAAGTGTCGATCTCTGATCTGGGTGCCTCAGTTATGCTGGAGATGGAGTTCAGAAATTTCTGATGTATCTTAACTTAAGGGAGTGCTGATGCTATCCGTGGTTGTACCTGTCTGACGTCATACTGGGAATGCTTGGCTAAAATAGTTTGGAAAAAATAAGAAATTCATACTTGCTTCAGTAGTTTTTCAGATTAATCCGTGGTATTACGATCAACATAGGTGCAATGGAGAGTATTTTTCTTTGTGTTCCTAATGACTACCTTAGACATAGACAGCTTAAGCTGTTTTATCTTCCTGCTTGCAGAACCAACCTGCCGATGGTAATGGCAGTAAGAAAAGCGACGTTTTTTTTTTTTTTTTAAATAAATATTTGCGTTCTTATGATTTACCCAAAAATATATTTTGCGGGCAATTTTCAACGAGTTGTAAATAGCTCACTCTTAGAAAATGGGAATCGAGTTGGGGTAGAGTGGGATTCGAACCACGGATCTTTGGTCCGTGAGTCCGAGACACTAGCCACAGGAACACAACCCAATTTCCGAAACATTTTATTTACTCAATCGTATCTCTTCGGATATCGACATCTTTGATATTAGTGAAAATAAAGTATAGCGAGGAAAACATCTTTTTTCTATAATTGCTGGGTATTTTTATTTTACCATCTTTGTATATTTAAATTTTCCAAAGACGAATTTATTAAAGACGGAGGAATTGAAGGAAAATAGATGATAAACATCGGCAGAATGGTGAATGCTACACAGCTCATAAAGTGGCCACTTAAATCAGCCAATGACAGGTCAAAATCCGGATAAACGCCTAGACTTCCATATTCCCCTTTCTAATTTTTTTTACCTATTAGAACCCATTGATATTATTTTAATTAATTTAAAATAAAACTGTAGTTTGAATTAGCATGACTGAGTTGTTTAGTTACAAAAATATAATATTTATCTTATTAATAAAATTGATGTTAAATAAACGCACGGTTAAAAAGTTTTATGAGATAAGACTCCTGTCAATTTGCTAACAAGCAATTAAAAGGTTTTTTTTATTTAATTATGATTTTTTTTATTTTATTCATAAGATTAAACCTAGTGGTCCATTCTGTGCTTAGTGCTTGTTAAATTTTGCTTCAGGTATTCTTTGACCCCACGTTTTAATTGACATTCTAAGATTATTTTAATGGTTCAAACTCTTTCACTCGGAATTAACCTTAAATGAAACGAAGGTTTTTAGATCCTTAATTGTTTGAGAGCTGTAATATGAATTGAGAATACTTAGTCTCAAGATACAGAATGGTTTTTAAGGTTCTAAAGCTAGACACGTAGTTATTTAAGGAGATAACGATTGGAAATTAGCAATTTCATTCGAAGCCGTTACAGAACCAAATCGCTTGAGTAGTTTTAAAATGAAAGAAAAAACAATGATAATTTTGCAATGCACACGTGAAAAATAGTAGAGAATACAAAATAATTAATATGGTTTTTTTGTACTTCACAAAGTCAAACCACCGCAAACCCAATATTTTTCTGAGACATTTATTCTTAAAACTCAGCATTTTGCTGTTTTGGGCCCTAGTGAGGTGCCACGATTTGCATCCTTAAAGGATTATAGGTGTTTAGCAAGCGTCATAGATTTTTTTGTAATTTTTTGAGTTAAATAATATTAAAATGTTTATTGACACAAACACCACCTAACATACAGAAGTCTCAAGTCTGATTCCCGCCATGGTTGTCATGAAATATTTATCAAAAACAGGCGTTTTAAAACTTAAATATTTCGTAGCTCCCGGACTGGCACCCGAAGCTTAAGCCTGATTATATTATCTTCAAGTAACAAAAACGGCCAAGATACGCTGTGATTGGTGTACCGATGCAGTGTCCTATGCACCATTCGAGAATTATGAATATGTAGTACGTTGGTATACGTTTTATAAAGAAATAAAATCAATTTTACGTTTCTGCTGAGAAAATTTTCTGGACAATAATATTTTATATTCATTTATGTATTGGAGGAGTGACCCGTTGAGTTTAAATTTAAGAAGCTTATCAGTAGCTGGAAAAGAGGTGATATGGAAAGAAGATATGAAAAATTCACCACAACACTTAAACTTAAAGCTTCATTTATTATGTATATTATACTATATGTACGAGCACACTATATTAATATACTATAATAACAATAATAGTACTATATTGAAATGAAAATTAATTAATTTATTTATTTAAACGCCTTTTAGGCTTTTGCATGTTTAACATACATATATATACAAATAAAGACAGACATGTATTTTACAAAAAAGTAGCAAAAAATATGTAAATGATTTTTAGAAGAAAAAGGAAAATATCAAAAATATCATCTTAATATATTAGTAGAAAAGTGGAAAGAACAGAAGTGTATTTTCAAATATGAAGACAGAAATGCATTTTACACAAAGAAAGGAGCAAAAATAAAAATGAATTAAGAAGAGAAAGAAAAATAAAAATTAAATCAAAAATTAAAAAAAAAAAAAAACATTACAAATTAGTAGAAAATATATGAGGATATATAATAATACATACAAATATTGAAGTGGATAACAGGAGTACATTTATGCGTAAAGGTTGTATTAAAATAATCTTAAAATTAGAAGAAGTTAGAAAAATACTTATTTGAAATGAAGAAATTAAAATGTCTTAATATTAAAATGAAGAAATTACAAAATTAAAATACGTAAAACATTTATGAAAAAGTTAAAAAATTAAAGATAAGAAAAATATATAAATGTAAATATGAAAAAAATAAAAAGGAAGATAAAATTAAAATTAATAAATATTTTTTTTCAAAATTGACAACTCACAGTCGAAATTCCAAAAGCTTAGTAAAAAAAATTGCAGGTATTAAAATAATGTATAAACCAAATGAATGGAAAATACACATTGATTATTGAAGATTAAAGGCAGCATTAAATTCTTATTCTTTAAACATCATCCAGCTGACGTCTTCCGATTCCTAGGGACCACTCTTTGACTTCAACTGGGAAATTATTTTTGGAAGAATGAGTAATTTCAATAATAAAACTTTAGTGTCTTTGGTCGAAAATTGTCTTCATTTGAGGAACCGCAAGACTAGCGTTGATATTGAATTCATATTATTGGGATTATCATTATGACTGAACACATCTGAAATTATACCTTTAGAGGAGGTAAAGTCTGTGACAAGTAATATAAATTGGCTTCTCTTGTACGATTGGGCTTTCTGCGAAACGGAAGTAAAGAGAATGAGCTCACATATATCCGGGGTGTGATAAGTCTTCTGAATCCAGTAATCCAATTATCGATACGTCACTTTTATGCTTTGAAGTTATTTTCTCCGTATTCGCTCGGGGAGTGAATGTACTACATGCCATATAAAGTTATTTCTTAGCTAAGAGATAATTAACTAAGTATTAATTTTCCGTTTACGAGAAATAGCTCTAAGCTCCGGACGTTCAGCAAATTGCTACATCCGTTGCATTAATATTCAGGCCTGAATGGTTTCTAACGTTTGCGAACTGTCTTTTAATAATGGTGAATATTTTAGTCTGTGTCCAAATGGATAAAAAATAAAGTTTCAGTGTGTGATGAAATAGAACCGACATTCTGGACTACTGTTCTCGACTTCGAAAAATCCGCCTAGTAGTGTTGTTAGTGCGTTTACAAAGCTTGAGGTCCTGGGTTCATATTCTGAGTTGGTCGATATTTTGCGGATAATGAGACGCATTGGACCATAAGACGCACTCCAAATTTTAGTTGAGTTTTCACAGTTAAAAAGTGCATCTTATGGTTCAAAAAATTAGGCACAAAGGAGGTTCTACATTACAATAACTTTTTATATGAAAGTATGGAGATCAGTCTTAAGTATTTGGCGGCCATTCCAAACCAATTTAAGCAATATTTAACACCCACCTTGCCAGGAATCAAACCCGGGACCTCAAGTATTGTAGGCAAACGCACCAAACACTTTCACAATACACGATGAATTTATCTTTATTTGATTTAATTTACTGTGTGTAAAATACGAGAAAGACTAGAATCCTGGAAGAAGAGCGGCACTGTAAAATATATCGGAAAAATCGAGTTAAAAAGAAACAACGTTGGCTGAGACCAAAATCAAAATTTAAAACTTCTGAAGTGGGCAAACGCTCTAACCATTGCACCACGATGATAACTTTTATCCCTCGATTTTTGAGCGTTTTTAATGTAGTCTCACAATTGGTTTTCCAAAGTTCTGGTTCTATTTCACACAGAGTATTATTCATGTAATAAACTTTTACAGGCTTATTGCTAAAAACAATATCTTCCATCACAATCGAAATTCGTACTTTTAAAAAATGAAAGCATGTAAAATTTTTTGTTTTATTAAATGAAAAAGAGAAATAGTTGAGTTATTATGAAGTAAATTTTCAAACCATATCCTAAAAGTCGTAAATAACTTGTGCTTGAAAAGTGAAAATCGAGTTGTTGTAGAGTGAGATTTAAACCTGGGACCTTTGATCCGTAAGTCCACAACACCACCACAGCACCACAACTCGTCTCGAATATATATATATACATTGTTAATGTAAATTTATTAACTTTTCCGAACCTGAACTTGTAAAAAATCGTGAGTTTGTGAGAAGGTTACCAGAAATACCCCAGCTAAAATCTATATCCTATAATACTACTTTAAAAAAAAGAAATATCTCAGTCTATTCTTGTAATACTATTAATATTAATACTATTTCATAACATTTTAGTTGTCAGCCAAATTAAAAAAAATTATCATAAAATACTGTCGCGAGAGGATGGGATATGACATCGCACTGCTCTCTCTGTGACACGTTGCACAGCACTGATCTAAATTTTCACGACGCATTAGCGAGGTGGTGCACCGGGAAGTTGGGAGGGGGAACGCAAATGAAATAGTGAAAATCATGAAATCTGAATCCGGATATGGCTGGAAAAAACTACCAAATACCAAGCACCACGTGTCAAAACTGACCAATATAAAAAATATTATTAATTTTTAAAGCGAATCTTTTATTAATGTTTGCTGAATACGGGGGAAAACAAAGGCAAATGTGAATTATGAGTGAAAGAATTTGGTAGAAAAATAGTTTCATTATTTCGATACATTCTTAACATTATGGGGTAGGATATGCAGTAAATAAATCAATAAAATGATTAGCCAATTTAAAAAAAAAAACTTTTAACATTAACAAATTACAAAAGGGATAGAGAATACCTTAAAACTGCTGAAATTTAGCTCTTTAACTTGACTTAAATCAACAAATAGAAGAATTGAAGAAATATGGATGTTCAAATATAGACAAAATAGTGAATGTTACACAGTTTGTAAAGTGGCCACTTAAACCAGCCAATGACAGGTCAAAATCTCTGTAAATGCCTAGACTGCCATATTCCCTTCTTTAAGGTATTCTCCATCCCTGTTGTAATTTGTTAATCTTAATGACTCCCGAGGGAGTGAAATTCAGTTTTTTGTCTACAAACATTTGGACAACTCAAATATTGTGATAAAAGTACTTTTGTTGTAGATTTCACATGATAATTAATATGTCTGGGTACATAAAAATTTATGATAAAAACTTATGATAATGATAAAAACAAAAATCTTAGAGTAGCAATCGAGTCCCAAACATTTGAACTAAATTTAACAACTCTGTTTTATTTTATAAAAAAAAAACAATCTTAATAATGTAATATGAGCAATTGACTTAAATAAAAGAATGTGTTAAAAGGTTTCAAAAAACGTGTAAAAAGTACTGAATTTCTCTGACATTTTTCTCATAAGACAGCAGTGAACCGTGGCCGGCAGTAATCGATTAAAAAGCTGGGAATGCATCGAACCAACGTTTCCGGTAAAAACAACTTCCGGTAAGTGACATTTTCAAGTTATTCGACACCACACTTCCGGTGTCGCGATGAACTAAGTAAAGTCTCGGATAATCTCGTTAACACATTTCGAGTGTTATTTTTAGGTGTTATTTCTGAGAGCAGATAGAGTTAAGTTATCATCCAATTAGATATTAATTCCGTGTCCGGGGGATAAAAAATAAAGTTTTTTATGTGACAATGAAATCAAACCAGAATTCTGGACATGTGTTTTTGACTCAATGGCTGCACATTGACAAAAAGAAAAAAGAAATCGAATAAAGATAAGTTCGTCATGTATTGTGATAGTGTTTGGTGCGTTTGCCTACTATACTATTAAATACTGCTTAAATAGGAATGAAATGGCCGCCAAAAACTTAACACTGATATCCATACTTTCATATAAAAAGTAATTAGCTTAGCGTTTCAAGTTCCAGTCAGGCAATACGAAATATTGTAGTGTAGAACCACCTTTTACCTAATTTTTCAGCCCATAAGATGCAATCTTCTACTGAAAATTCAACTAAAAATCGGGGTGCGCCTTATGATCCGACACGTCTTATCGTCCAAGACACATTTTTTTTCTAAAAACTGATAGGTTAGCTTTGGGTTGCATCTTATGGTCCGATGCGTCTTATCGTCCACAAAATGTCGACCATTTTAGAATTTGAACCCAGGCCCTCAAGCTGGGCAAACGAGCTAACTACACTAAGAGAGGGAAGTAGAAAACAGTGGTTCAGAATTTTGGTTCTATTTTATAATCGCACACAGAACTATATAATTCATTTCCGTACATTTGAAATGCTTCGGTATCACTCGGAAATTCGTATCCCGTTTGGAATGTTTCGGAAACTCACGGGCGCTCGTTTTTACCAAATTCACAAATTTACCCTTGAGTAACGTCTGCCAACGACACTCAACATAAATATTATCGTTATCATTGTAGTATCTTGGCTACGCCCCAAATGTCTTATAAAAGAATTTAGTTTATTTCGGTTGTTACTATGGTGGACAACGCGTCAGGTATCTCCGTTTTTTTGTCTGCAATTTACAAAGCCAATTTGAGTGGATTCCGAATCATCCTGATCGGATATTTACGAGTACAGAAATTGACGGTTGGTTGTAAACATATTCAATTGATTCCTTATGGCTTACCATTTCGAAGTGCATAACGAGTTCTATGCCCGCAGTATCGGCCGTTTCACACAAGGGCCGGTCGCGGGAGGTGCAGTGGCGCTTGGCCATGTCCGCCTGCCGCTTGAGGTCGCGCAGCCGCTCGCGGGCGGTGGCGCCGAGGGCGGCGGCCCGCGACCCGCACGCCCCCAGCGCGGACACCTTGTTGGACAGCTCGAAGCTTACTGCAAAAAAAATAAAATCTTATAGTAACTTCGTTCAACCTAACATAATCTATAAGTGCCGGTTTTATTGCTTCAAGCTTCATTATCATTAGGTATACTTTTTTTTCTATAAACCTAACCTAAGGTACATAGCAAAAATATTTTTAGCTGTTTCCATTTATACATATATTGGCAAATTAGATTTTTTTATAAAGTAAAATGAAAGTAATCCCCCTCCTTTTTAAATGTTATAAAAAACATTTTTTTAAAGTTTTTTAATTGAATAGCATTTTGAATACTTTTTTCAGCACCAAATAGTGGATAGGGCACTGGATTTTTATATCAAACAAAGCATGTCTTGATCATTTGTTACAGGAAGGTAAGGCGACTAGTCTAATGGATAAGGTGCCAGTGCGGGGACAATAAAATAGTTTAGTCGAACTTCCCATGAATTGAACCCAGGAATAAAGCATAGTAGGTGAACACATGAGTCAGATGTTACCCCACTTGATTTTCTTTTTCACGATTATCTGAAAGCAACCATCGAGTCAATAACACTCGTCCAGTTGAGGATCTTAACAGATGGCAGTCTCTTAGACGGCAAAGTGCAGCTTTTGTACCCTACGATGGCGTGAGATAGTTGCCGTTGAGAAAGTTGAAACCTAGCGATTTTTGCTCCGTTTTTCATGTGGAAATAAGAAAATAACAATAAGAAATAAGAAAATAACAATCCTCACAGATTGTAAATCTGGCGTCCATGAAAAAACTGATCGAAATTCAGTCAACCCTATTGTAATGGACACCAGATCAGATATCCAGAAGCTACGATGCAGACACCAGGACGTGTAAATTTGCTGGATAAGGGGACACTGCGGAATCCTCGGCAACAAAAGGGCTGACGAAAAGGCTCGGGAGGCTACGCTCAAGAAGACAGCCCCTGATTTCGTAGATTTCCCGATGAGATTTTTTTTTTTTTTTGAATTAACGGTACAAGTACCTTTTACATTACATACATACATAAGTATTTACAGTGGAGTATATACAGTAACTACTTTTTCAATGCTTACTAATAAAGAACATAATTAAAATATTGATTCCACACTAAAATGTTTTACAAGTAATTGTTTATAAGCTGGAAATTTCAATAAAAATATGTCACCTAAATCCGAATGTTTATTGAGCTTTGCCGAAAGGAAAATAAAAAGCACCACCTTTTAACTCAGGAACGATCGTTATTTGAGTGAACCTATCAGAAGTATTACTCAAATGTTTTTCCCTACAATTTTCCATGCCTTTGATTTCAGGAGAATGCAGAAAGCTAGCTACGAGCTCACTCAGAATCTCACGGGTCATGGTGGGTTCATGAGCTACCTGCATCGCTTCGAACTCTCCAAAACCAACAGCTGCCCATGCGACGGTGAAACTCTTCAAGATGTCTCTCGCCTGTTGATGCATTACCTCTTTTTTAGCCTTCAAAGACAACAGCTGGAGGCGCGATGCAGAAGCCTGGGTGAAGATCTTTGCGACATCCCATCGGTGATAGGTAATAAAGAACTCACACGAGAGGTAGTATCATACATGGTCAATATAGTGCAGGCAATTGGTACAATAAACTAAAGTACGGAACAAAATGCCGATCACTGTTCTAGTGGAACGTAAGGCCTGTTGACTTCTGTCGACAGAGCGACTTCTCCTGAAGAGTTTTAAGTGGTTTTCTCTCCACATGAGCAAATACTGAGAAGTTATTGATTAGCCAACTTTAGAATATCCTTCCTCATCCTAACAGTTTAGCTAAAATAAAAAAATATAATAGCAGAAAAATTTTAAAATATAAACCTTGTATATTTTGAGCAACGTGAAAAATAAAGCAACTTCCATGTAAAAAAAATATTTAAAAACTCGTCCAGGACTCCGGTTCTATTCACACACAGTTTTGTCTTCTACAGACGCCCGGACACGAACACAGCTACTTTTTGTAAAGTGTATGAATAATATATCTATGTATTGTAAAACTCGATACTCTTTGTGAGTTATATTACACGGATATTATTACCCTGTTCTTGTAATTTTAAGCGGTTTGTTGAAGATTTATTATGGAAAATATCGCAGTGACAATCTTTATTAAGTAAAATATAATCATGTGACTAGATAGTTAAAATTTATTTACTGTAACACTACAGAACTGACAGCCCTTAATTCAGTGGCGAAAATTATTATTTAGCTCCAAAGTTTATTTTGAAAACGTTAATTTAGTTTCACGTTTCAAAACTCATTAACATTTTCACATCACTTCGAATTCTGAGTAACTTTCTACTTCCAGAAATAATAATTCATTGCAAATATCTGGCTACGAGAACACAAAGCGTTGAATCCAATGTTCGAATAAATTCATTAAGATAAATAATAAATATTTAATCCCTCGTGGTTATTATTGCGTGAGATATACGTATTTGTTTACACTTTGAAGCAATTTTTGGTAATGTTAATGGAAACCGAATTGCTTTCATATATGAAAATTACTTTCAAACAGATTTTGTTGCATAATTGTTATATGAATTACGCTAATCAAAATAACAGAGTTGTTTTATAGATTTTTATGTTTTTTTAATGTTATGTAATGTTAAAAACGATGTATTTTGTCATAAATAAATTCATGTTTTTTTTTGTATATTATTTAATGAAGAAAGCTATTATTCAATAATTTAAATGATGTTCAAACAAACAAAACTTAATATCAGTGTATTTTTTATGGCCCAAAGAATAACATGGAAATAATATTGAAAAACATGCTTTTTGTGGGTAAAGAAATTAAATTTTCTAGTACAATGCATTTTTTTGCGGGGAGATTAAGAATCTAGTTACTGGTCGCGTGCTTTTGACTCGATGGCTACTCTCAGTAAAGAAACCTAAGTGAGAAAATCGAGTGGAGATGAGTCCGTCTCATAGTGCAGTGGTTGTCATTATCACCTTCCATCTCAATGCTCCGGGTTCGTTTTATAAAATGGTCGACATAGAATATTGATTATTAACGTGGTTTTACATTGCATTATTTCATTTTTCTGGACTAACAACTGAAGCGGCAGGCTGATAACCTTACTTTTATGTAACAGATGATCAACATATGTTGCATTTAGTATACCGATGCAGTTTCCTATGCACTATTGGGTGTGGACAGAGGTTTTATGATCATAAAATTAATAAATAAAGTCTGAAATTGTTTTAATAATTAAATAGTTCTCATCTCTGGAGACTTTACAAAATTAATTCAAGTATTACTTGACAAAAGTAATTATAATTTGATTGATTGCAATTTAATTGATGTTGAATAATTAAATTAATCATGGCATTTTAAGTTTTGTACTCGTACATGACTAAATTAATATATATCTTATATACCCATCCAAATGCGCATCTACTTATTTTTGCGGCAGCGCTAATGCATTTATAGTTACATGATTAAATTTAAAATCCCTATTTGGGTTGAAACAATATTTTTATGTTTAATGATCGTTTATCTACTAAGATTTAACGATAGAGACAGACTTTAACCAAGTCGTTATAATAATATACTTACAGTAGTAAAATTGTTCAAAAGGCAGCTATAATACTGTTGCGAATATTAGAACACAAGGGAATTGTTAATTGCCAGTATAAACCTCAATAAACCAGTTATCTAAATATCAAATTAGAAATAACGTTACGTATTATATATATCAAAATGAAAATTTATTATATTATTGTTTTTTAATATGATGTATTTATTGGGCGCAGAAAATATCCGGAAAATAAGTTAGTTTACTGAAACGTAATTTGTATATTTAACGGCATGTAAAACACAAAAATGCGTGATTGAACCGGTTTGTGGTCCCGTGGTAGTATTGTGGACTCACGGGCTAAAGGTCCAAGGTTCAAATCCAATTCCAATAAAACTCGATTCCCATTTTTCTAGCACAAGTTATTTACGACATTCAAGAAATGGTCTGAAAATTGAAATATTTGGGTAAATAATATGAACTCAAGTAACACTTTTAACTAAAAAAAGGTTGATGTTTTTAATTGTTGTCTAATTAATGTACATCAATAAAGTGCGGTTTTTAATTGTTGAAGTCAAAATCATTGTTTTTGGCCAACCGATTTCTATTAATATTTTTTTCGTGTTCCCAACCATGTTACTAAAAGTCAAAATCTGCTTATAAAATAATCTTCTAAGAGCAACTTCTGTTTTTATGCCTCAATGTCCAGAATGTGTAGATAAGTCAATTCATCACATGACTTGGAATTCTTTGGGGTAGATCTTTCGGCTTTTTGTAGATCTATTCGCGACTAAACAGTGTGGGATGAATTGGATTGGCATGATTTAGCTCGAAGTCTTATGTCTTTCGTTTTTATGAATATATTGTATACCATACCAGGCGGCCTCCGTGGTGTAGTGGTCAAGACGCTTGACTCACAGACGGAAGGTTCCGGGTTCGATTCCCGGTGAGAACACAAAAATTAAATGTGATTTTTCTCAAGCCTGGGTGTTCTGTGATGTAATTCACCGCTGTAATTGGGCCTCCTGGCCTGTTGTGGTGCAAAAATAACATAAAAAAAATAAAATAAAATTATGGTTTTGCCCTTGTTTGTCTTTACTACATAGTTTTATGTTCTTTTTGTTCAGTTTCTTGTATTTGTTTTTCTTCATGTAACTGTTGTAATTGGCTTGGGCCGTATCTATAATAAATAAATAAAAAAAAAATAAATAAGAAAATAAAAAAGCCAATTTTGAATGACAATCCCTAAAAACTGGACATATAACCCCGTATTTTTCTGTAAGAATTTTTTTGGAAAACATTTTTCGTAGCAAATTTGGCTCCAGTGTTGCTACAGTAAAAAATGTATGAAAATAAACGCAAAACCGTTTGAAATAATAAAACAATTTTTTGCAATAAAACAATGTATCACAGAGATAATGTAGAACTATGATGTATCATTTCAACTCTTATTTGGGGGACACTTTAAATTTTAAAAAATAAGCTATATGCCGTATAATAAACGTGTTTACTACTTACTTTACAAAGAAGTAAAAATTGATGTAAAAATATTCAAGATAAAAAGTATTCTTGCATAATTAATGTCAATAAATAAGAACGCCTATTAATTTTTTTTAATTCATTGAAAGTTTGACAATAAAGTTATGTTGTAGGTATTTGCTGGCAAATGTTTTTATATCTAGTTAATAGCATATCTAATGCCTCTATTTTGTAATATTGGCTATGATAAAGTTTTCGAGTTTGCAGGACTTTTAAATCCTTCAGCTTTTTGCGCTTTTTGTAAGTAGTATATGTATATTGTGTATACCTTTGAAAAGATCTCGGATTTGCGAAGTTTCTTGATGACTTTATAATGCCATTTGGCGAGACGGGAACTTGAAGAGATGGGAAGAAAAGTAAATAATAACATTCAAAGGTTTCATACCGAAATTAATTACACGTTTAAGTACAAAGGTTGGGTACGATGTATTTTTAATTCCAAAGAAACCAAATGCTTCACTTTTATTTACAAAAACAGGCATTCAAATTGTTACTCAAATCCTTTTGAATTTCATTTTCTTAATTGAATTAGCAGGACTTCGAAGCAAATTCCAAAACATTTAATCTTGTTTCACGTTTATTTGAAAATGTTAAGATTATTTCTGTACCTCAAGCAGACGGATGCAAATCCAGAATTTTATGAAATGACATTTTGATTTTCGTATCCAGTAAATAATCATGTCCAATAATTTTAAAGAAATTTCAGTCTTGCAATGAAAGAACCGATGTTTTGAAATACTGAAAATATAATTAAATGCTATAAATTATTAAAAATCACTCAGAGAAAGTAGATTCTTTTGGCTTTTGTTGAACATTTGCCGTTTGGATTTGTATCCGTCTGCCTTGGAGGTACAGATTTTTAATATTTAAACGTATTTTAACTATATTGCGAGCCATTACAAATGAAGATAACACGTCGTTGCGTATCTAATAAAAAATCCGTAATCAGTACCAATCGTGGCATAGGGTACTGAATTGGTACACGAATGACATCATCTTTATCATCATTTCCCTTCCGCTCTTAAAAGTGCATAAGGCACTGCATTCGCCAATTGTAGTGTCTTTTGATCATTTTTATTACGTGAAGGCAAGATGATCAATCTTAGGCTTCAGGTATTCCAGGGACTATTAAATATTCTAGTGTAAAAACATCCTTTTAAATAAATATTTATGTCAACCATCTCGGGGATCGAACCCAAAACCTGATGCATGGTAGGCAAACGCGCTGACCATTACACCACTATACGCAATAGATAATTCTTTACTTATTCTTTGAATTTAAATTTACCTTGTTTCTATTAACTTTATTTTTATAACTGTAAATAAATATATGTATTTTTATTTTATTTGCAAGTTTCTAAGTGCCTAAAAATTGTTAATTGCTTTTATTTTGATACCGATAATGTACTTAATCAATACACTACTGTGGAAAAATTTTATTGACTGTTTTTACAATTTTCGTTCATATGTATTTCGTTCATTTTTAATACAATATATGTAAAAACTGTTGTTTTTTTCCCAAATAAAAATAAAATAAATAATATCATATAAATAAACCGTTCTATCTATTGAGTTTTGTGAAATACGTATAAAATATTCCATCTTTTATTTTTCAATGACTTCATATAAAATAGATTGTATGTTTTATGGTTTGATTCAAAGAAAAACAAGTATATCTTTTTATGTCAAATAAATTAAAAACTCTGGTATTTATCTTTGTATCTAACAGGAACAAGACATTTGTATAATATGTAGCATTATGTACTATTGAACATTTCTGCTTTGGGTTGTTTAATGTGCTTACCACGAATAAAGGTGTTATATTACCAATATTTGTACTGGTGTTCAAAAAATTAACCCCAGATATCTCTGTTTTTTATTTTTGTCTCATCACACATTTATCCACTCGTCTTCAAATATTATAATAAATATAATACCTGCTGAAACATCCCGAAGGGCGTCCAAGGCCACGTCAACGCCTGTTTCCGCCGCCAGAGCCTTTTGGATAGGTTCACCGAGAAGAACGTCTGAGCCTGAAATTTTCATGAATTTTCATTAAAACTTGCTCATAAATACTTTAGAGCTCCTGAAAGGCTGATTGTAAAGTTTGAATACTTGGATTGCGCAATTTTTCCGCTGGAGTAGGATTCTTTATATAATAATATACAATTAATTATTTGAATTATATTACTTAAGACGTCTTCTGTATATTTATAAAGATTTTATAGTTAGATATAAAAAATAATAAAACTTACATTCAAAAAACTATAAACCAAGTTTAATAGAATAAAAACATATTATGTACAATTCAAACACACTTTTAAATAAATAACGGTTGAATTTACGCCAAATATATATATTTTAATATCACTCCAATAAAATCAGAAAACACTACTCACTACCTCTTTTTTAATTTCTTGTTTCCCTTTGAAGACAAGTATTTAATTTTATAAATTGAAAAAAAAACAGTTCTTCTATTTTACACATACGTTTTGAAACTTAAAAAATAATGCAGTCTTCTTTGTTAGTTATCTGAAGAAAAGCAATTTAAAAATAAACCCAAAAAAGATAAACAAAATAATATAATTACACTTCAGCGCTTATTTTAAAGTGAAGTTTATTTAAGTTATATCAACTATACTAAAATTTTGAAGATTTTTAAATATTAAGCCATTTTTTGTTTATTTAATGGTGTTTTTTTTAATAAGAGTTTACAATCGAATAGTTTTTGTCATATTACATTTTTTATATCAATTACTTTTTTGTGAAACGACCATTTATTTTACGATAAGCTTTTTTAACAAATGTAATTGTTTTATTTTATTTTTGTAGTAATAGTGGTTTTATTTATTTTTGAAAAAATTTTTGGTCTATTGTCAATATTTAATATGTTTAGAAACAAATAAACTAATTATATAAGATGTAATTATGTAGCTTTCAATAAAGGCATGTCTAGTGAAAGAGATATATAATTAATAATGGAAATACGAAAAGGTCACATTAAATAATCAAATAACTCAATTAAACATAACTAACTGCGATCTTACATGTTCAGTACTTGATACAACAGATAAAATTAAATATCTTGGTGTATACATAGACCAAAACTTAAAATTGAAAGACCCTATTAGTGAACTAGTCAATCGTATTGAAAATCAACAATTTTAAAATAGCTTATTACTCAATTGTACAATATTTGTTACAATATGGTGTTGTAGGATGGGGTGGTGCATATGCCAATATATTAAACCCTCTTAAAATAGTACAAAGATTAATTATTAAAGTTGTTTTATAGAAACCCTCAACACTCAATACGGAAAGTCTTTTAAACATATTTAAGGTTCATGCAGCAGACACTCTCTATACAATAAATTCCATTTTTAAAGAAGAAAAAAATAAAAGAATTTGAGATGAATTAGTCACTCAGATACCAAAATATTATTAAAATTCCTAAATTCCGCACAAGTCATGGTCATAATAGTTTTGTCTTCAAAGGTGTAAAAAATCATGATAATCTCCCCAATGAACTAAAACCAATTAAAAATAATATATTAATAGATAATCTTAAAGTTTATCTAAAGATTTTTTTTGAACACGTGTAAAAACTGCATTAAATGTTAATTAGTGTGAATGTATTATATTTTTAGGTTTTTTTTAATATTTATTCTGTTTTTTTCTCACATGTCTTCTTCTCTAAGTGCCCTGTCAGGTATCCCTAACGTTGGCAATCACTCTAGCAAAAGTCTCCCTGTCTTGTGCTGCCCGGAAAATCTGCTCCACAGTCCTGAAGCCAGCCCAGTCTCGTATATTTCGCAGCCAGGACATTTGTCTTCTTCCAGCCCCTTTGCGGCCCTCAATCTTGCCTTTCAAAATTAAATGAAGCAAGTGGTACTTTTCTCCACGCATTAAATGCCCCAGATATTAAATTTTACAAACTTTTATGGTGGTTAAGAGTTATCCGTTCGTTCTAGCTCGAATTAAGACTTCTGAGTTCGTTATTAGGTCTGTCCAAGATATTTTAAGCATTCTGCGACGCAACCTTATCTCAAAAGCCTCCAGCCTATTAATATTGTTCACTTTTAGAGTCCAAGTCTCACAGCCATACAACAATACAGACCACACATAACATTTTACCAATCTTTGCCTTATTTTCAAGTTGAGATTAGCATTGCAGAAGAGGGATTTGATTGTATTAAAAGCAGCTCTTGTTGTCTCAATTCTGCATTTAATTTCTATATCTGGGTCGAGGGTCTTTGTTAAAATGCTGCCTAGGTATTTGAATTCGTTCAAATTTTCAATGTCAATACCCTTTAATTTGAGAAAAAATGCGGAGTAATCAAGGCGGCCAAATGTTAGCCATTTTGTTTTGCCAACATTAATTGTTAAACTAAGTTGTTTGCCAAATGCATCCACACTATTTAACAACTCCTGAAGATCGGCAATGGTATCCGCCAGCAAAACTACCAAAATACCTGAAATTGTTGATTACAATTTCATTGATCTTCAGGCTTCTTTAATTGTTGTTCAACGCTTTATTAAAAAAATAGTCAGAATACAAGTTGAAAAAAAGCAAAGGGGGCAGGATACAACCTTGTCACACTCCTCGCTAAATGGGTATTGTATCTGATATTTTATTTCCGCGTCTAATTTCAGCTGTTTGGTACCAGTATAGGTATAGGTTACACAATTATATAAACTCTTATCAATAAAAAACTACAAGAGTGTTAGTCACTCTCCAAGCACAACAGTTAGTCTCTTTTTCTGGAGAGTTACAGTAGATCTAGATGAAAGTAGATCTGTATAGAATTTTAAAAAAACATGCCCCTTTTATGAAATTTACTAACAAAAAATGAATAAAAAATAAACAAGTACTCATTAAATTCAAAATAATAGATTAAGAACCTTTGCATAAATATTTTCCATATATGTATTGTGAAGTAATGAAACCTTTGCTCGCGGATTTAAACACGATGAATAGTTCTAAGAATGCCATGAAGTTAGTCGTATGTAAAACGGAAGTAGTTTAAGTTAGCAGCTTGTTTATCCTACGGTGTATTAAAACTAGGTAAATACTAAATACGTAATATAATTTATAAGTCTTCTAAAGAAGAGCTCCATAAACAACTTAAGTTGAATTGAATTTTGCGGGAAACTTAGAGAACTAAATAAGTTAGAAATAAGAAGTTAGCATCATAGAAATGGGAAAACAAGCGGTTTTAATTTTGACGTAATTTTGATGTCTTTTAACATCATTGAGAGACAAAACAACAATAAAGGTAACGGCCAGCAGTGTCTATTTATTTGGAATTTTTACAGCTATTTACATAAAATATAAGTAGACATATATAAACAATACTAAAGCCAAAAATCCACTGTCAATCTAATAACACATAATATATAAGAAAAGGTTTTTTAAAATTGTATGTGTGCGACGTTTGTATTCATGTATGTGTTTATACATGTGTGTGAATGAATGTGTGAGGATGTGTTTGTGTCGGTGCGTAAATAAAAAAAGTAATTTAAAACGTGTATAGGAGAGAACTAGGTAAGAAGTTTGAAATGTTATGTTTTGATTGTATTTAAAAAAATATATGGTCAGTTATTCTGAATAAAGCATTTTATTTTAAATTTAATTAGTACATATTGAATGAATAATAAGTTTATGTTTATTTACATTATATTAAAAGTTAATATTATTTTATAACGAGACTTATCCATGCATTTGTGCACAAGAGTAGACATTAGAATATTTTTTTATTTGTTTGTTTTTTATAGAATTTTAATTGCGAAAATACCCTTAAAAAATACGTCTCAAAATTAAGATTAAATATCAACATCAGTTGAACCTGCAGATTAAATTTGAGCTGTGTGTTCAAGACAGATTGGTTCTCGGGTAGGGATATGACCTCTTATCGATTTTAATTAAATAAATAAATTACGGTCAAGATCGTGTTCCACTGCAGCAAAAGTCTGGTCTGCACTGTGGATCAGGGCGTGGGAGAGACCTTGCTGGGCAGCCATGGAGTACGTGGGGATATCCCTGGCAGCAGCTGACAAGAGTTCTCCCACCCGAGAAGCACCGTGACAAGCAGACTCGTTCCCGAAGATCATGGTTCCCACTCCAAAACTGAAAATACAAAACACAGATTTATAAAGGATTTAATTTTATTACAATAGTAATAATAAAACAATTTTTTTTTTTACCATTTTTTTATACCGACCGGTCTTAACTAAAGTATAATTTACTAAATATTAGATATGAACATCTGGAGTTTACTCCATAACTTTATAAGCCAAGTTTTTTTGCTATGTTCTTCTTGTAAATATCAAAGGTGTGGAGTGGGGGGATTTTCCCCCCACTCCACACCATAAAAATAGTTAAAACTAGACAAGAGCAGACTAAAGGAAATATAGTAAATTTTTAAAATTATTTTTACTATTATTTATTTGTTTTTTGATTTCTAAAATTTCTAAGTTGTCTTGTTTTGATTTTTCATTTTCAACATGACAAACTTTTAATCTAGTGTCTTTGTTGAAATTCTGATAATATATATTAGAAAAAAATATCATTATTTAAGCACCTTAAGTGTTATTTTACTTTTAATTTAAAGTTTTTTCTAAGAAGTTTTTCTAGAAAGAAGCTCGTGAAGCTTTGAAACCGGTTGGTATTAATAAATAAAAATGAGTGGTTAAAAACAACATCGTTTTATTATTTCAATGAATAATCACAAAGTTAGGGTTTAAAATATAAATTTTATTTAATTACATTTATTCAATCAAACAATTTATATTAATAAAAAAAAAACACATTTTTTCAGGTTAAACAGTTTATTTTAACCTTAAATTTTTATTCAATTTTAAAAAAAATAAATTATTTTAATAAAATATATTTAATTTTTTTCAATATTATAATGTAATGCCAAGTAGGAAAAAACCCGTGCTAAGGCAGACTGACATTTCAAGGAGGGATTGCCTAATAAAAAAAAAAAAAATAAAAACAATTTGTAAACAATCACTTAATACGTTTACTATCATCAGTTCTCTAGAAAGAAAGATACTCGAAGAAAAGGAAAATGTTGAATGAAAAATGTTTTCAGGTATTGCCTAGTAGGCGAAATAATTCAGCAAGATGAATCTTATCCATGTCAATAAAGGTTTCAGCTCTTTTGTTTCACAAAAGTCTACAGACAGCTATTTTGAATTAATTAGGTTTTTTTTATGTGTGTATCTTTTAATATATATTTTCACTTTTTAGTACAAATTTTTAATGAACCCTTCTTTTGACCAGTCTGTTTTTTGGTTGGTGGAACATATTGCTTTTAGCAATAGGTTCACTAAAGTACTTTTTCTTTGCGCTTGAAGGTATAAATAAATAAACAATAGTTTAAGTGGCCACATTACATACTGTGTAACATTTGCCATTCTGCCTATGTTTAAACATCCCCATTTCCTCAACTCTTCCGTTTACTTTTGTGAAGTAAAAGAGCTGAAACCTTTATTGATGTGTGCAATATTTATCTGGCTAAATTTACTTTACCTAATAGGCAATGCATGAAAATATTTAAAAAAAATTATGCTTCTTTTTATACCAATTAGTAAAATCAACAATATTTTAAGCATGTATAAATGTGTGTGGACATGGTTGAATTTCACTTCCTAAAAAGTTATAGGAAGTCTAGAAACTTACAAGACTACTGACCTGTTATTTGCTGGTGTTTAGACTTCCATAATTCCTTCTCAAAAAGGTTTCCCCTCTCTGTTGAAATAACTTTTATCCTAATATCTTCCTAGGAACTAAAAACCAGCCTTCTCGAAAAATATTTGAACTTACTGATAATATTGTTGCATAATTTTTCTTTGCAAATGTGTTAACTTACAATGAAAGCACGATGAAGATTTGCATCACCATAAGGCATATCCTTTTCTCACAAGGCCCTCCGCCTTCGAAAGGTGCTCCCGGGGGCGGAGGGCTGACTCCGCCTCCGCCCTTAGAGGGTCCCCCTATTACACGTAACAGGGCGCAGCACAACCCGTAAACGGGTACTATTAAGGACAGGATGAAGGCGAAGATAATGGCGGAGATGAAGCCGACCTCGACGCGAAGGGACTAAATATCAAGAAAAATATATTAAGACATTTATATAAGTAAAGATGTTAAATAATTTTTTAATTTTTAAAGATAATTTCGGCCAAATGTCCACTACGGCGTTATTTAATCCGAGGTTCAATTTTCATTATTTCTCTTATTATATGAGCAAAGTAGGGTTAAAAAATTTTCTACCCTGGCAATACTTACGAAATTTCCATTTTTTTTCTTCAATAATCTTACAGATGGAAAAATAATTCAATTTTTGAGTAATGCGTTTGTGACATACACATTTATTTGATAATAACACATGTAATGTGATTGCATCCTGTTTCTTTAAGATCCTAGCATTGTTTCAACACGTTGAAAGGACACAACACGGCATGGTCAAATTCGAATCAGGAGTTGCGTACTGAGCGACGTCTACAAAGAAACTAATGGGTCAAAACGTAAACCTACTCATTTGTGAGTAGTTAAGTTGCCTTCTGTTTGATGTGCTTATGCGGTTTCTGGACTTTCTTAATTCTATGAGCTAACCTATGTTAATCTATCTTCATCCCATACTGTGTTAATGGCAAAGAGATCTACGAAAAGTTGGAAGATCTATTGCAAAGAATTTCAAGTTGTGTGACGAATTGACTAATCTACACATTTTGGACTTTGGGGCATAAAAACAAAAGTTACTTTTAGAAGATTTGATAAATAGCAGATTTTGACTTCTGGTGACACGGTTTGAACATGAAAAAAATGATAGCAACACAAATGGGACATCACTTATAGCATTTAGTATTTTGAAAATGCGTGTAAGGTCCATAAATACAAAAATTTAAGATTTATTTGCAAAATAAGGAAAATCTACTTATAAAATAAACTTTTTTATGTGTTTAATGTAAAAATGTTTTTAAATTTATTGACTTGTTTACTTAAAAATGGGAATCAAGTTGGGGGGAATGGGATTTTATCTTCGGATTTCCGATCAGTAAACCCACAAAATTTACTACAATACAGAATCCTTATGATATTATTTAAAATAATATAATTAAATACCTAAGTATTTAATTTTATCTCATGGGTAGAGTCATACATAGGTCGTGTGGGATAAAACCGAGTACCTATACTTTGTGTCTAAATTATATTTATTTAAGACAGTATATAAAATAAGTGCTGTACATAGTAGGTATCTATAATACACTATTTAAAACTAAATAAAATACATACATGGGAATTAAAATAGGGACGAAATATTTAAATAGGAGACTCAACATTACGTTAAAAATAACATATTTGTATTTGAGAAATTGTTTATATTATCATACACAAAAATTATACAAAAATATATATATAATTTCCTCAACTGTTTAACTAGGGTAAATAACTTTCTAAGGTTCTATATATTTTTTTTATTTATTAATAACATCTATTAGGGACAGATACGGTTTATAGTAACACAATCAGGAACGACCCTTGCCTGTGAACATACCCCGACTCATGAAAAATTCTGTTTTGTGTTGAGGCACTTGTAATGCATTCATAAACATACACATATATATTCACACATACATATTTATACTATATTTTAAACATACTTATTAAATTAATCCATATCATACCCCGACTCGTTAGAAATTCCGTGTTGTGTCGGGGCACTTGTAATGAATCCATAAACATACACATATTTGTATTTGCACATTCATATTTTTAATATATTCTATACATACATATTTAATTTATACATTTCATACTACATATTATCAATCATTTTTCGTTTGTACATACATACATATTGGTCGTTCACCAGTTATTTCACATATAAAAACAAAAAAAAAATAATTCATACAACATGCACGGTAATGAGACATTAAAAATAAAGAAGGTCGCCAGAATTCAATGAACAAAAAAGTTTATTCGGTATTTAAAAAAAAAAAAATTATAATGAAGATAGTCCCATGTTCAGTTGACTTGGTTGACGTTGTTTATTGGTGAGTCATAAGTGGTCGCTTCTTAAAGAATGGCGATTGTAACACCGTGTGTAAAATGGTCAGTCAGTTAAATGCTCTGTTAATGCCGAAAACTATCCATATTTCCTTTCCTATACTTCTTCAG